>NC_091959.1:29878920-29881420 GCF_031021105.1 Erythrolamprus reginae | reverse complement strand
CGTTGGCGGACCCCCGGACCTGCAGCCGGTCCAAGCGGGGCGCCGGCCGGGCGGAACGGGATCCCAGCGAGGGGGGAGCCCGGTCCCGGGCCTCGGCCGAAACCTGGCCGGCGGCCCCGGGTCCCCGGGAAGCTCCGCGGACGGTGCTCACACCGGTCTACCGGGCCTCTCCGACCCCGTGCGCCGGCGCGCCAAGCAAGCGTCTCGTTCGGGGACCTCGGCCGCGACGCGGCGTCTGGATCAACGGCCTCGGTTTGGCAGCTCGGGGCCGTCCGCGAACGGTAGGCGTACCGGTCTACCGGGCCTATCCCAGTCGTGCCCCTTGAGCGGGGATACCGTTCGCCGACCTCGGACCTCCACTCGGTCCCAGCGGGCCCCCGGGAAACTCCTCGGACGGTATTCGGACCGGTCTACCGGGCCTCTCCGACCCCGGCCGCCGGCGCGGGAAGGCGGCCTCTCGTTCGGGGACCCCGCACGGGCGCGCGGAACGGGAACGCGGCCTGGGCGGCGCCGGCGGACCCTGCCCGTCGACTCTGTGACGGCGCGGGGCCCCGGGGCCGTGCGCGGACGGTAGTCGTTCCGGTCTACCGGGCCTCTCCGACCCGGCGGCCGGCGCGGGAAGACGGCGTCTCGTTCGTACCCGTCGCGGGGAGCACGTGCCGCGTTGTGGGACCGTCCGCGAACCGGTCTACCCGGCCGATCCCAGCGCGGGCCGCGGGTGCCGTCGTTGCGCGGTAGTGGCCCCGGTCTACCGGCCTGAGCCGAGCGCTGACGGAAGCCTGGCCTGTACAGCTCCCGCCCCCCCCAGCCCCCTGTCCGCCTGTCTGTCTCTGTCTCTCTCTCTCTGTGGCTTGGAGTGTAAGGTGTTGAGGTTTGGTGACGGATTCCATTTCGTCTCCATCCATCCTTGCCATTGCTGAGACATGAATTCTCCACCACGATCTCCCAATGGGGATCGATTGAAGACGTGTGCAGCAAAGTCTTCGAAGATCTGAAAGGCCAGAGGATTTTTGTTTCGTTACATACGCAAAACCGTATCTAGGATAATTATCAAGCATAGTTAAGAAATACTTGAAAATTACCTTTAGTAGGTCGAAATGGACCGACAATGTCGGTATGAGCCCCCCCTCCCCCCCGAAAAAATAATAATAATAATAATCCGTGCACACAAACGTGTGGCACGTTTGCCAATAGGGGCTGCTTTGGATACCAACGGAACAATCCAAGTAAATTTCGCAACTACTACTATCAACCATTGACAAATTCAGGCATCTTGGATAAAACTGCAAAGGATGCATGGCCCAAACGACGATGCCAACGGTGAACACATCTGGAATGAAAAGATTAGTAGTTAGTCAGTACAGGTTTAACGTTTGCAACGTTATGCGGAACCTCAGGTTGGTTCTTTGATCAACCTTTTGAACTTCATCGGCTCTAGGAGCCTTCGTTTCTGCAGTAGCAACAGGTTTGGCTCTCTCTCTCTCTCTCTCTCTCTCTCTCTCTCTCTCTCTCTCTCTCTCTCTCTCTCTGCACCTTGGAACTTTTATACTTGCTTCAATTTTCATCTGGGGTTTTGCCTTTAAGTAGTAAACACCTCTAATTGGAAAAGCACGAGCAACAACTGTCTCGTTCTTGATAACGTGGAGTTCTTTTTCTAAGAGCATAAGTCTTCGTTTAGATGATACATACTGAGTAAGTTACTTGCAGCTTCCGGAATGTATAGAACACGTGGAATCGTTTGGTCTAATTCTTTTACGTAAGCAGTTTCCCTTCTCCTTCAACTTTGCATAGGTGATTTGACCCTGAATGTAGTTCTTTTATGTCAGTCTTACGTAGTTCTGTGAAAAGTTCTCTTTGGCAAGTAACGTGAAAAGCGGCTCCGCTATCTAAAGTCCATAAACGTCGGATGTCATGCTCTGGATCTGACTGTGGAACGTTGTTCGGGACCAAAGAACCGACGGAAGGACGTGGTTCACTTCTGGAACCTCGTTGAGATGATCTGTCGGAGTTGCTGGAGCTTCTGCGCCTGCCGCAGATTGAGAGCGTTGCGAATCAGGATATTGAGTGCGTTGGAAGTCTGTTCTCCTGGGCTGGTTGTAACCTGGATATAAGGTTCGGGAGGGAAGCGTTTCTGATAGGAAAGTGAACACAAGGACAAGGGGCCGCAATGTGAAGTTAGTTGAAGTTGGATAATTTCCCATTTTGTTTCGAGTTTCTTTTACGTCGGCGATGCTACAGTATCGCGAATGTGGCCGGTTGGATACCGGATGGAAAATGTTTCCTCTCTACATTATAGCCGGTGGGGGGAAATATCCATCCTTGGCCACTAAAAAAAAAATGGCTCGAAATACTAGCGGGTCGGGAAGGGGGAAAAAAGGGTCCTGACACAGCGGCTCGTCTCCTAGGTGACTGAACCGGTGAAGAAACCAGCCCTCCCTTTCCCATATCGGTCCCGGCGGTTGCACCGGCAGGCGTGGGTTTGCGTCGATGAACTTTAACT
>NC_091959.1:29866420-29868920 GCF_031021105.1 Erythrolamprus reginae | reverse complement strand
TGATCCCGATCTTCGGACCCCCGAATCGAAGGTCGTTTCGGCCCGGCAGGCCGCCGAGCCGACGGAACTCGCGGCTCCCCGCGCCGGCCCGAGCCGACGGATCCGAGCCGTCGACAGCTTCCGGGTATACCGGCCGCCCACGGCGGTCCTCCGAGCCCAGCGGCCGCGGCCGAGGAATGCGAGCGGTGCCAGCGGGGGGGGGGAGGGGGGGCGTCGGAGGGGATCCGGGCGCGGGCCTGGGTGCCGGACCTCGGGCGTCGGCGCGGGGACGGCTGGGGGCCCAGGGGCCCTTCGCGAACTTTAGTCGGACCGGTCCACTCGGCCTCTCGGACCCCGGGCGCCGGCGCGGGAAGCCACCGTCTCGTTCGGGGAACGCGACCTGGGAAGCCCCGCGCCTCGCCGACAGACCGGCGCGGGGCCCCGGGGCCGCCCGCGACCGGTAGCGGCACCGGTGTACCCAATCGCGCGCCGGCAGCGCGCAAACCGTTGGCGGACCCCCGGACCTCCAGCCGGTCCCATCGGGGCGCCGGCCGGGCGGAACTGGATCCCAACGAGGTGAGCCCGATCCCGGGCCTCGGCCGAAACCTGGGCGGCGGCCCGGACCCCCGGGCAGCTCCGCGGACGGTGCTCACACCGGTCTACCGGGCCTCTCGGCGCCCCGAGCGCCGGCGCGGGAAGCCACCGTCTCGTTAGGGGAACTCGACCTGGGAAGCGCCTGCAGCGCGCAAACCGTTGGCGGACCCCCGGACCTGCAGCCGGTCCCAGCGGGGCGCCGCCCGGGCGGAACTGGATCCCAGCGAGGGGAGCCCGGTCCCGGGCCTCGGCCGAAACCTGGCCGGCGGCCCGGATCCCCGGGCAGCTCCGCGGACGGTGTTCACACCGGTCTACCGGGCCTCTCGGGGCCCCGGGCGCCGGCGCGGGAAGCCAACGTCTCGTTAGGGGAACTCGGCCTGGGAAGCGCCGCACCTCGGTGACGGACCTCGCCCGTCGCGGCGGCGCCCGCGACCGGTAGCGGCACCGGTGTACCCAGTCGCGCGCCCCCAGCGCGCAAACCGTTGGCGGACCCCCGGACCTGCAGCCGGTCCAAGCGGGGCGCCGGCCGGGCGGAACGGGATCCCAGCGAGGGGGGAGCCCGGTCCCGGGCCTCGGCCGAAACCTGGCCGGCGGCCCCGGGTCCCCGGGAAGCTCCGCGGACGGTGCTCACACCGGTCTACCGGGCCTCTCCGACCCCGTGCGCCGGCGCGCCAAGCAAGCGTCTCGTTCGGGGACCTCGGCCGCGACGCGGCGTCTGGATCAACGGCCTCGGTTTGGCAGCTCGGGGCCGTCCGCGAACGGTAGGCGTACCGGTCTACCGGGCCTATCCCAGTCGTGCCCCTTGAGCGGGGATACCGTTCGCCGACCTCGGACCTCCACTCGGTCCCAGCGGGCCCCCGGGAAACTCCTCGGACGGTATTCGGACCGGTCTACCGGGCCTCTCCGACCCCGGCCGCCGGCGCGGGAAGGCGGCCTCTCGTTCGGGGACCCCGCACGGGCGCGCGGAACGGGAACGCGGCCTGGGCGGCGCCGGCGGACCCTGCCCGTCGACTCTGTGACGGCGCGGGGCCCCGGGGCCGTGCGCGGACGGTAGTCGTTCCGGTCTACCGGGCCTCTCCGACCCGGCGGCCGGCGCGGGAAGACGGCGTCTCGTTCGTACCCGTCGCGGGGAGCACGTGCCGCGTTGTGGGACCGTCCGCGAACCGGTCTACCCGGCCGATCCCAGCGCGGGCCGCGGGTGCCGTCGTTGCGCGGTAGTGGCCCCGGTCTACCGGCCTGAGCCGAGCGCTGACGGAAGCCTGGCCTGTACAGCTCCCGCCCCCCCCAGCCCCCTGTCCGCCTGTCTGTCTCTGTCTCTCTCTCTCTGTGGCTTGGAGTGTAAGGTGTTGAGGTTTGGTGACGGATTCCATTTCGTCTCCATCCATCCTTGCCATTGCTGAGACATGAATTCTCCACCACGATCTCCCAATGGGGATCGATTGAAGACGTGTGCAGCAAAGTCTTCGAAGATCTGAAAGGCCAGAGGATTTTTGTTTCGTTACATACGCAAAACCGTATCTAGGATAATTATCAAGCATAGTTAAGAAATACTTGAAAATTACCTTTAGTAGGTCGAAATGGACCGACAATGTCGGTATGAGCCCCCCCTCCCCCCCGAAAAAATAATAATAATAATAATCCGTGCACACAAACGTGTGGCACGTTTGCCAATAGGGGCTGCTTTGGATACCAACGGAACAATCCAAGTAAATTTCGCAACTACTACTATCAACCATTGACAAATTCAGGCATCTTGGATAAAACTGCAAAGGATGCATGGCCCAAACGACGATGCCAACGGTGAACACATCTGGAATGAAAAGATTAGTAGTTAGTCAGTACAGGTTTAACGTTTGCAACGTTATGCGGAACCTCAGGTTGGTTCTTTGATCAACCTTTTGAACTTCATCGGCTCTAGGAGCCTTCG
>NC_091959.1:29851420-29853920 GCF_031021105.1 Erythrolamprus reginae | reverse complement strand
TCGGACGGTATTCGGACCGGTCTACCGGGCCTCTCCGACCCCGGCCGCCGGCGCGGGAAGGCGGCCTCTCGTTCGGGGACCCCGCACGGGCGCGCGGAACGGGAACGCGGCCTGGGCGGCGCCGGCGGACCCTGCCCGTCGACTCTGTGACGGCGCGGGGCCCCGGGGCCGTGCGCGGACGGTAGTCGTTCCGGTCTACCGGGCCTCTCCGACCCGGCGGCCGGCGCGGGAAGACGGCGTCTCGTTCGTACCCGTCGCGGGGAGCACGTGCCGCGTTGTGGGACCGTCCGCGAACCGGTCTACCCGGCCGATCCCAGCGCGGGCCGCGGGTGCCGTCGTTGCGCGGTAGTGGCCCCGGTCTACCGGCCTGAGCCGAGCGCTGACGGAAGCCTGGCCTGTACAGCTCCCGCCCCCCCCAGCCCCCTGTCCGCCTGTCTGTCTCTGTCTCTCTCTCTCTGTGGCTTGGAGTGTAAGGTGTTGAGGTTTGGTGACGGATTCCATTTCGTCTCCATCCATCCTTGCCATTGCTGAGACATGAATTCTCCACCACGATCTCCCAATGGGGATCGATTGAAGACGTGTGCAGCAAAGTCTTCGAAGATCTGAAAGGCCAGAGGATTTTTGTTTCGTTACATACGCAAAACCGTATCTAGGATAATTATCAAGCATAGTTAAGAAATACTTGAAAATTACCTTTAGTAGGTCGAAATGGACCGACAATGTCGGTATGAGCCCCCCCTCCCCCCCGAAAAAATAATAATAATAATAATCCGTGCACACAAACGTGTGGCACGTTTGCCAATAGGGGCTGCTTTGGATACCAACGGAACAATCCAAGTAAATTTCGCAACTACTACTATCAACCATTGACAAATTCAGGCATCTTGGATAAAACTGCAAAGGATGCATGGCCCAAACGACGATGCCAACGGTGAACACATCTGGAATGAAAAGATTAGTAGTTAGTCAGTACAGGTTTAACGTTTGCAACGTTATGCGGAACCTCAGGTTGGTTCTTTGATCAACCTTTTGAACTTCATCGGCTCTAGGAGCCTTCGTTTCTGCAGTAGCAACAGGTTTGGCTCTCTCTCTCTCTCTCTCTCTCTCTCTCTCTCTCTCTCTCTCTCTCTCTCTCTCTCTGCACCTTGGAACTTTTATACTTGCTTCAATTTTCATCTGGGGTTTTGCCTTTAAGTAGTAAACACCTCTAATTGGAAAAGCACGAGCAACAACTGTCTCGTTCTTGATAACGTGGAGTTCTTTTTCTAAGAGCATAAGTCTTCGTTTAGATGATACATACTGAGTAAGTTACTTGCAGCTTCCGGAATGTATAGAACACGTGGAATCGTTTGGTCTAATTCTTTTACGTAAGCAGTTTCCCTTCTCCTTCAACTTTGCATAGGTGATTTGACCCTGAATGTAGTTCTTTTATGTCAGTCTTACGTAGTTCTGTGAAAAGTTCTCTTTGGCAAGTAACGTGAAAAGCGGCTCCGCTATCTAAAGTCCATAAACGTCGGATGTCATGCTCTGGATCTGACTGTGGAACGTTGTTCGGGACCAAAGAACCGACGGAAGGACGTGGTTCACTTCTGGAACCTCGTTGAGATGATCTGTCGGAGTTGCTGGAGCTTCTGCGCCTGCCGCAGATTGAGAGCGTTGCGAATCAGGATATTGAGTGCGTTGGAAGTCTGTTCTCCTGGGCTGGTTGTAACCTGGATATAAGGTTCGGGAGGGAAGCGTTTCTGATAGGAAAGTGAACACAAGGACAAGGGGCCGCAATGTGAAGTTAGTTGAAGTTGGATAATTTCCCATTTTGTTTCGAGTTTCTTTTACGTCGGCGATGCTACAGTATCGCGAATGTGGCCGGTTGGATACCGGATGGAAAATGTTTCCTCTCTACATTATAGCCGGTGGGGGGAAATATCCATCCTTGGCCACTAAAAAAAAAATGGCTCGAAATACTAGCGGGTCGGGAAGGGGGAAAAAAGGGTCCTGACACAGCGGCTCGTCTCCTAGGTGACTGAACCGGTGAAGAAACCAGCCCTCCCTTTCCCATATCGGTCCCGGCGGTTGCACCGGCAGGCGTGGGTTTGCGTCGATGAACTTTAACTTACGCTGGCATGGCCAGCCACGAATCCAAAATGGCTTTGTTAATTAAATAGAACCTAAATAGAGCTAGAGAGCGTGAGGAAGAAACAAGCGTCTGGTGTCGAAGACGGACCACTTGTCAGATCACCAGCGTGGGGAAGAGAGAGGTCGAAAGGAAAAGAGGAGAGAGAGGGAGCCCGCCCCGCCCCGCCCCCAGGTCTACCGGCAGAAGTTGGAAGGGGGACAAAAACTCCCAGCAGACTCTTTCTGGTGCCGGTCTAGGAGAGGGAGAGAGAGAACGTCCAGGCAGAAGCTGAAAGGAAAATACCCAACACTCTCTTTCTGCCGCCGGTCTACCCGTAGAGGGAGAAAGGAAAGAGAAGAGTAAGGGGAGAGAGGTCGGGCCACCGGC
>NC_091959.1:29838920-29841420 GCF_031021105.1 Erythrolamprus reginae | reverse complement strand
CCCCGCGCCTCGCCGACAGACCGGCGCGGGGCCCCGGGGCCGCCCGCGACCGGTAGCGGCACCGGTGTACCCAATCGCGCGCCGGCAGCGCGCAAACCGTTGGCGGACCCCCGGACCTCCAGCCGGTCCCATCGGGGCGCCGGCCGGGCGGAACTGGATCCCAACGAGGTGAGCCCGATCCCGGGCCTCGGCCGAAACCTGGGCGGCGGCCCGGACCCCCGGGCAGCTCCGCGGACGGTGCTCACACCGGTCTACCGGGCCTCTCGGCGCCCCGAGCGCCGGCGCGGGAAGCCACCGTCTCGTTAGGGGAACTCGACCTGGGAAGCGCCTGCAGCGCGCAAACCGTTGGCGGACCCCCGGACCTGCAGCCGGTCCCAGCGGGGCGCCGCCCGGGCGGAACTGGATCCCAGCGAGGGGAGCCCGGTCCCGGGCCTCGGCCGAAACCTGGCCGGCGGCCCGGATCCCCGGGCAGCTCCGCGGACGGTGTTCACACCGGTCTACCGGGCCTCTCGGGGCCCCGGGCGCCGGCGCGGGAAGCCAACGTCTCGTTAGGGGAACTCGGCCTGGGAAGCGCCGCGCCTCGGTGACGGACCTCGCCCGTCGCGGCGCCGCCCGCGACCGGTAGCGGCACCGGTGTACCCAGTCGCGCGCCCCCAGCGCGCAAACCGTTGGCGGACCCCCGGACCTGCAGCCGGTCCAAGCGGGGCGCCGGCCGGGCGGAACGGGATCCCAGCGAGGGGGGAGCCCGGTCCCGGGCCTCGGCCGAAACCTGGCCGGCGGCCCCGGGTCCCCGGGAAGCTCCGCGGACGGTGCTCACACCGGTCTACCGGGCCTCTCCGACCCCGTGCGCCGGCGCGCCAAGCAAGCGTCTCGTTCGGGGACCTCGGCCGCGACGCGGCGTCTGGATCAACGGCCTCGGTTTGGCAGCTCGGGGCCGTCCGCGAACGGTAGGCGTACCGGTCTACCGGGCCTATCCCAGTCGTGCCCCTTGAGCGGGGATACCGTTCGCCGACCTCGGACCTCCACTCGGTCCCAGCGGGCCCCCGGGAAACTCCTCGGACGGTATTCGGACCGGTCTACCGGGCCTCTCCGACCCCGGCCGCCGGCGCGGGAAGGCGGCCTCTCGTTCGGGGACCCCGCACGGGCGCGCGGAACGGGAACGCGGCCTGGGCGGCGCCGGCGGACCCTGCCCGTCGACTCTGTGACGGCGCGGGGCCCCGGGGCCGTGCGCGGACGGTAGTCGTTCCGGTCTACCGGGCCTCTCCGACCCGGCGGCCGGCGCGGGAAGACGGCGTCTCGTTCGTACCCGTCGCGGGGAGCACGTGCCGCGTTGTGGGACCGTCCGCGAACCGGTCTACCCGGCCGATCCCAGCGCGGGCCGCGGGTGCCGTCGTTGCGCGGTAGTGGCCCCGGTCTACCGGCCTGAGCCGAGCGCTGACGGAAGCCTGGCCTGTACAGCTCCCGCCCCCCCCAGCCCCCTGTCCGCCTGTCTGTCTCTGTCTCTCTCTCTCTGTGGCTTGGAGTGTAAGGTGTTGAGGTTTGGTGACGGATTCCATTTCGTCTCCATCCATCCTTGCCATTGCTGAGACATGAATTCTCCACCACGATCTCCCAATGGGGATCGATTGAAGACGTGTGCAGCAAAGTCTTCGAAGATCTGAAAGGCCAGAGGATTTTTGTTTCGTTACATACGCAAAACCGTATCTAGGATAATTATCAAGCATAGTTAAGAAATACTTGAAAATTACCTTTAGTAGGTCGAAATGGACCGACAATGTCGGTATGAGCCCCCCCTCCCCCCCGAAAAAATAATAATAATAATAATCCGTGCACACAAACGTGTGGCACGTTTGCCAATAGGGGCTGCTTTGGATACCAACGGAACAATCCAAGTAAATTTCGCAACTACTACTATCAACCATTGACAAATTCAGGCATCTTGGATAAAACTGCAAAGGATGCATGGCCCAAACGACGATGCCAACGGTGAACACATCTGGAATGAAAAGATTAGTAGTTAGTCAGTACAGGTTTAACGTTTGCAACGTTATGCGGAACCTCAGGTTGGTTCTTTGATCAACCTTTTGAACTTCATCGGCTCTAGGAGCCTTCGTTTCTGCAGTAGCAACAGGTTTGGCTCTCTCTCTCTCTCTCTCTCTCTCTCTCTCTCTCTCTCTCTCTCTCTCTCTCTCTCTGCACCTTGGAACTTTTATACTTGCTTCAATTTTCATCTGGGGTTTTGCCTTTAAGTAGTAAACACCTCTAATTGGAAAAGCACGAGCAACAACTGTCTCGTTCTTGATAACGTGGAGTTCTTTTTCTAAGAGCATAAGTCTTCGTTTAGATGATACATACTGAGTAAGTTACTTGCAGCTTCCGGAATGTATAGAACACGTGGAATCGTTTGGTCTAATTCTTTTACGTAAGCAGTTTCCCTTCTCCTTCAACTTTGCATAGGTGATTTGACCCTGAATGTAGTTCTTTTATGTCAGTCTTACGT
>NC_091959.1:29808920-29811420 GCF_031021105.1 Erythrolamprus reginae | reverse complement strand
GCCCGGATCCCCGGGCAGCTCCGCGGACGGTGTTCACACCGGTCTACCGGGCCTCTCGGGGCCCCGGGCGCCGGCGCGGGAAGCCAACGTCTCGTTAGGGGAACTCGGCCTGGGAAGCGCCGCGCCTCGGTGACGGACCTCGCCCGTCGCGGCGCCGCCCGCGACCGGTAGCGGCACCGGTGTACCCAGTCGCGCGCCCCCAGCGCGCAAACCGTTGGCGGACCCCCGGACCTGCAGCCGGTCCAAGCGGGGCGCCGGCCGGGCGGAACGGGATCCCAGCGAGGGGGGAGCCCGGTCCCGGGCCTCGGCCGAAACCTGGCCGGCGGCCCCGGGTCCCCGGGAAGCTCCGCGGACGGTGCTCACACCGGTCTACCGGGCCTCTCCGACCCCGTGCGCCGGCGCGCCAAGCAAGCGTCTCGTTCGGGGACCTCGGCCGCGACGCGGCGTCTGGATCAACGGCCTCGGTTTGGCAGCTCGGGGCCGTCCGCGAACGGTAGGCGTACCGGTCTACCGGGCCTATCCCAGTCGTGCCCCTTGAGCGGGGATACCGTTCGCCGACCTCGGACCTCCACTCGGTCCCAGCGGGCCCCCGGGAAACTCCTCGGACGGTATTCGGACCGGTCTACCGGGCCTCTCCGACCCCGGCCGCCGGCGCGGGAAGGCGGCCTCTCGTTCGGGGACCCCGCACGGGCGCGCGGAACGGGAACGCGGCCTGGGCGGCGCCGGCGGACCCTGCCCGTCGACTCTGTGACGGCGCGGGGCCCCGGGGCCGTGCGCGGACGGTAGTCGTTCCGGTCTACCGGGCCTCTCCGACCCGGCGGCCGGCGCGGGAAGACGGCGTCTCGTTCGTACCCGTCGCGGGGAGCACGTGCCGCGTTGTGGGACCGTCCGCGAACCGGTCTACCCGGCCGATCCCAGCGCGGGCCGCGGGTGCCGTCGTTGCGCGGTAGTGGCCCCGGTCTACCGGCCTGAGCCGAGCGCTGACGGAAGCCTGGCCTGTACAGCTCCCGCCCCCCCCAGCCCCCTGTCCGCCTGTCTGTCTCTGTCTCTCTCTCTCTGTGGCTTGGAGTGTAAGGTGTTGAGGTTTGGTGACGGATTCCATTTCGTCTCCATCCATCCTTGCCATTGCTGAGACATGAATTCTCCACCACGATCTCCCAATGGGGATCGATTGAAGACGTGTGCAGCAAAGTCTTCGAAGATCTGAAAGGCCAGAGGATTTTTGTTTCGTTACATACGCAAAACCGTATCTAGGATAATTATCAAGCATAGTTAAGAAATACTTGAAAATTACCTTTAGTAGGTCGAAATGGACCGACAATGTCGGTATGAGCCCCCCCTCCCCCCCGAAAAAATAATAATAATAATAATCCGTGCACACAAACGTGTGGCACGTTTGCCAATAGGGGCTGCTTTGGATACCAACGGAACAATCCAAGTAAATTTCGCAACTACTACTATCAACCATTGACAAATTCAGGCATCTTGGATAAAACTGCAAAGGATGCATGGCCCAAACGACGATGCCAACGGTGAACACATCTGGAATGAAAAGATTAGTAGTTAGTCAGTACAGGTTTAACGTTTGCAACGTTATGCGGAACCTCAGGTTGGTTCTTTGATCAACCTTTTGAACTTCATCGGCTCTAGGAGCCTTCGTTTCTGCAGTAGCAACAGGTTTGGCTCTCTCTCTCTCTCTCTCTCTCTCTCTCTCTCTCTCTCTCTCTCTCTCTCTCTCTCTGCACCTTGGAACTTTTATACTTGCTTCAATTTTCATCTGGGGTTTTGCCTTTAAGTAGTAAACACCTCTAATTGGAAAAGCACGAGCAACAACTGTCTCGTTCTTGATAACGTGGAGTTCTTTTTCTAAGAGCATAAGTCTTCGTTTAGATGATACATACTGAGTAAGTTACTTGCAGCTTCCGGAATGTATAGAACACGTGGAATCGTTTGGTCTAATTCTTTTACGTAAGCAGTTTCCCTTCTCCTTCAACTTTGCATAGGTGATTTGACCCTGAATGTAGTTCTTTTATGTCAGTCTTACGTAGTTCTGTGAAAAGTTCTCTTTGGCAAGTAACGTGAAAAGCGGCTCCGCTATCTAAAGTCCATAAACGTCGGATGTCATGCTCTGGATCTGACTGTGGAACGTTGTTCGGGACCAAAGAACCGACGGAAGGACGTGGTTCACTTCTGGAACCTCGTTGAGATGATCTGTCGGAGTTGCTGGAGCTTCTGCGCCTGCCGCAGATTGAGAGCGTTGCGAATCAGGATATTGAGTGCGTTGGAAGTCTGTTCTCCTGGGCTGGTTGTAACCTGGATATAAGGTTCGGGAGGGAAGCGTTTCTGATAGGAAAGTGAACACAAGGACAAGGGGCCGCAATGTGAAGTTAGTTGAAGTTGGATAATTTCCCATTTTGTTTCGAGTTTCTTTTACGTCGGCGATGCTACAGTATCGCGAATGTGGCCGGTTGGATACCGGATGGAAAATGTTTCCTCTCTA
>NC_091959.1:29797839-29800339 GCF_031021105.1 Erythrolamprus reginae | reverse complement strand
AGCCGCTGTGTCAGGACCCTTTTTTCCCCCTTCCCGACCCGCTAGTATTTCGAGCCATTTTTTTTTTAGTGGCCAAGGATGGATATTTCCCCCCACCGGCTATAATGTAGAGAGGAAACATTTTCCATCCGGTATCCAACCGGCCACATTCGCGATACTGTAGCATCGCCGACGTAAAAGAAACTCGAAACAAAATGGGAAATTATCCAACTTCAACTAACTTCACATTGCGGCCCCTTGTCCTTGTGTTCACTTTCCTATCAGAAACGCTTCCCTCCCGAACCTTATATCCAGGTTACAACCAGCCCAGGAGAACAGACTTCCAACGCACTCAATATCCTGATTCGCAACGCTCTCAATCTGCGGCAGGCGCAGAAGCTCCAGCAACTCCGACAGATCATCTCAACGAGGTTCCAGAAGTGAACCACGTCCTTCCGTCGGTTCTTTGGTCCCGAACAACGTTCCACAGTCAGATCCAGAGCATGACATCCGACGTTTATGGACTTTAGATAGCGGAGCCGCTTTTCACGTTACTTGCCAAAGAGAACTTTTCACAGAACTACGTAAGACTGACATAAAAGAACTACATTCAGGGTCAAATCACCTATGAAAAGTTGAAGGAGAAGGGAAACTGCTTACGTAAAAGAATTAGACCAAACGATTCCACGTGTTCTATACATTCCGGAAGCTGCAAGTAACTTACTCAGTATGTATCATCTAAACGAAGACTTATGCTCTTAGAAAAAGAACTCCACGTTATCAAGAACGAGACAGTTGTTGCTCGTGCTTTTCCAATTAGAGGTGTTTACTACTTAAAGGCAAAACCCCAGATGAAAATTGAAGCAAGTATAAAAGTTCCAAGGTGCAGAGAGAGAGAGAGAGAGAGAGAGAGAGAGAGAGAGAGAGAGAGAGAGAGAGAGAGCCAAACCTGTTGCTACTGCAGAAACGAAGGCTCCTAGAGCCGATGAAGTTCAAAAGGTTGATCAAAGAACCAACCTGAGGTTCCGCATAACGTTGCAAACGTTAAACCTGTACTGACTAACTACTAATCTTTTCATTCCAGATGTGTTCACCGTTGGCATCGTCGTTTGGGCCATGCATCCTTTGCAGTTTTATCCAAGATGCCTGAATTTGTCAATGGTTGATAGTAGTAGTTGCGAAATTTACTTGGATTGTTCCGTTGGTATCCAAAGCAGCCCCTATTGGCAAACGTGCCACACGTTTGTGTGCACGGATTATTATTATTATTATTATTTCGGGGGGGAGGGGGGGCTCATACCGACATTGTCGGTCCATTTCGACCTACTAAAGGTAATTTTCAAGTATTTCTTAACTATGCTTGATAATTATCCTAGATACGGTTTTGCGTATGTAACGAAACAAAAATCCTCTGGCCTTTCAGATCTTCGAAGACTTTGCTGCACACGTCTTCAATCGATCCCCATTGGGAGATCGTGGTGGAGAATTCATGTCTCAGCAATGGCAAGGATGGATGGAGACGAAATGGAATCCGTCACCAAACCTCAACACCTTACACTCCAAGCCACAGAGAGAGAGAGACAGAGACAGACAGGCGGACAGGGGGCTGGGGGGGGGCGGGAGCTGTACAGGCCAGGCTTCCGTCAGCGCTCGGCTCAGGCCGGTAGACCGGGGCCACTACCGCGCAACGACGGCACCCGCGGCCCGCGCTGGGATCGGCCGGGTAGACCGGTTCGCGGACGGTCCCACAACGCGGCACGTGCTCCCCGCGACGGGTACGAACGAGACGCCGTCTTCCCGCGCCGGCCGCCGGGTCGGAGAGGCCCGGTAGACCGGAACGACTACCGTCCGCGCACGGCCCCGGGGCCCCGCGCCGTCACAGAGTCGACGGGCAGGGTCCGCCGGCGCCGCCCAGGCCGCGTTCCCGTTCCGCGCGCCCGTGCGGGGTCCCCGAACGAGAGGCCGCCTTCCCGCGCCGGCGGCCGGGGTCGGAGAGGCCCGGTAGACCGGTCCGAATACCGTCCGAGGAGTTTCCCGGGGGCCCGCTGGGACCGAGTGGAGGTCCGAGGTCGGCGAACGGTATCCCCGCTCAAGGGGCACGACTGGGATAGGCCCGGTAGACCGGTACGCCTACCGTTCGCGGACGGCCCCGAGCTGCCAAACCGAGGCCGTTGATCCAGACGCCGCGTCGCGGCCGAGGTCCCCGAACGAGACGCTTGCTTGGCGCGCCGGCGCACGGGGTCGGAGAGGCCCGGTAGACCGGTGTGAGCACCGTCCGCGGAGCTTCCCGGGGACCCGGGGCCGCCGGCCAGGTTTCGGCCGAGGCCCGGGACCGGGCTCCCCCTCGCTGGGATCCAGTTCCGCCCGGCCGGCGCCCCGCTTGGACCGGCTGCAGGTCCGGGGGTCCGCCAACGGTTTGCGCGCTGGGGGCGCGCGACTGGGTACACCGGTGCCGCTACCGGTCGCGGGCGGCGCCGCGACGGGCGAGGTCCGTCACCGAGGCGCGGCGCTTCCCAGGCCG
>NC_091959.1:29770339-29772839 GCF_031021105.1 Erythrolamprus reginae | reverse complement strand
ACAGATCATCTCAACGAGGTTCCAGAAGTGAACCACGTCCTTCCGTCGGTTCTTTGGTCCCGAACAACGTTCCACAGTCAGATCCAGAGCATGACATCCGACGTTTATGGACTTTAGATAGCGGAGCCGCTTTTCACGTTACTTGCCAAAGAGAACTTTTCACAGAACTACGTAAGACTGACATAAAAGAACTACATTCAGGGTCAAATCACCTATGAAAAGTTGAAGGAGAAGGGAAACTGCTTACGTAAAAGAATTAGACCAAACGATTCCACGTGTTCTATACATTCCGGAAGCTGCAAGTAACTTACTCAGTATGTATCATCTAAACGAAGACTTATGCTCTTAGAAAAAGAACTCCACGTTATCAAGAACGAGACAGTTGTTGCTCGTGCTTTTCCAATTAGAGGTGTTTACTACTTAAAGGCAAAACCCCAGATGAAAATTGAAGCAAGTATAAAAGTTCCAAGGTGCAGAGAGAGAGAGAGAGAGAGAGAGAGAGAGAGAGAGAGAGAGAGAGAGAGAGAGAGCCAAACCTGTTGCTACTGCAGAAACGAAGGCTCCTAGAGCCGATGAAGTTCAAAAGGTTGATCAAAGAACCAACCTGAGGTTCCGCATAACGTTGCAAACGTTAAACCTGTACTGACTAACTACTAATCTTTTCATTCCAGATGTGTTCACCGTTGGCATCGTCGTTTGGGCCATGCATCCTTTGCAGTTTTATCCAAGATGCCTGAATTTGTCAATGGTTGATAGTAGTAGTTGCGAAATTTACTTGGATTGTTCCGTTGGTATCCAAAGCAGCCCCTATTGGCAAACGTGCCACACGTTTGTGTGCACGGATTATTATTATTATTATTATTTCGGGGGGGAGGGGGGGCTCATACCGACATTGTCGGTCCATTTCGACCTACTAAAGGTAATTTTCAAGTATTTCTTAACTATGCTTGATAATTATCCTAGATACGGTTTTGCGTATGTAACGAAACAAAAATCCTCTGGCCTTTCAGATCTTCGAAGACTTTGCTGCACACGTCTTCAATCGATCCCCATTGGGAGATCGTGGTGGAGAATTCATGTCTCAGCAATGGCAAGGATGGATGGAGACGAAATGGAATCCGTCACCAAACCTCAACACCTTACACTCCAAGCCACAGAGAGAGAGAGACAGAGACAGACAGGCGGACAGGGGGCTGGGGGGGGGCGGGAGCTGTACAGGCCAGGCTTCCGTCAGCGCTCGGCTCAGGCCGGTAGACCGGGGCCACTACCGCGCAACGACGGCACCCGCGGCCCGCGCTGGGATCGGCCGGGTAGACCGGTTCGCGGACGGTCCCACAACGCGGCACGTGCTCCCCGCGACGGGTACGAACGAGACGCCGTCTTCCCGCGCCGGCCGCCGGGTCGGAGAGGCCCGGTAGACCGGAACGACTACCGTCCGCGCACGGCCCCGGGGCCCCGCGCCGTCACAGAGTCGACGGGCAGGGTCCGCCGGCGCCGCCCAGGCCGCGTTCCCGTTCCGCGCGCCCGTGCGGGGTCCCCGAACGAGAGGCCGCCTTCCCGCGCCGGCGGCCGGGGTCGGAGAGGCCCGGTAGACCGGTCCGAATACCGTCCGAGGAGTTTCCCGGGGGCCCGCTGGGACCGAGTGGAGGTCCGAGGTCGGCGAACGGTATCCCCGCTCAAGGGGCACGACTGGGATAGGCCCGGTAGACCGGTACGCCTACCGTTCGCGGACGGCCCCGAGCTGCCAAACCGAGGCCGTTGATCCAGACGCCGCGTCGCGGCCGAGGTCCCCGAACGAGACGCTTGCTTGGCGCGCCGGCGCACGGGGTCGGAGAGGCCCGGTAGACCGGTGTGAGCACCGTCCGCGGAGCTTCCCGGGGACCCGGGGCCGCCGGCCAGGTTTCGGCCGAGGCCCGGGACCGGGCTCCCCCTCGCTGGGATCCAGT
The DNA here is from genome assembly GCF_031021105.1 of Erythrolamprus reginae. NCBI lineage: Eukaryota > Metazoa > Chordata > Lepidosauria > Squamata > Dipsadidae > Erythrolamprus > Erythrolamprus reginae. Next base: position 29,770,893 of record NC_091959.1, on the reverse strand, counting down.
TCCGCCCGGCCGGCGCCCCGCTTGGACCGGCTGCAGGTCCGGGGGTCCGCCAACGGTTTGCGCGCTGGGGGCGCGCGACTGGGTACACCGGTGCCGCTACCGGTCGCGGGCGGCGCCGCGACGGGCGAGGTCCGTCACCGAGGCGCGGCGCTTCCCAGGCCGAGTTCCCCTAACGAGACGTTGGCTTCCCGCGCCGGCGCCCGGGGCCCCGAGAGGCCCGGTAGACCGGTGTGAACACCGTCCGCGGAGCTGCCCGGGGATCCGGGCCGCCGGCCAGGTTTCGGCCGAGGCCCGGGACCGGGCTCCCCTCGCTGGGATCCAGTTCCGCCCGGGCGGCGCCCCGCTGGGACCGGCTGCAGGTCCGGGGGTCCGCCAACGGTTTGCGCGCTGCAGGCGCTTCCCAGGTCGAGTTCCCCTAACGAGACGGTGGCTTCCCGCGCCGGCGCTCGGGGCGCCGAGAGGCCCGGTAGACCGGTGTGAGCACCGTCCGCGGAGCTGCCCGGGGGTCCGGGCCGCCGCCCAGGTTTCGGCCGAGGCCCGGGATCGGGCTCACC
>NC_091959.1:29742839-29745339 GCF_031021105.1 Erythrolamprus reginae | reverse complement strand
TGCTTTTCCAATTAGAGGTGTTTACTACTTAAAGGCAAAACCCCAGATGAAAATTGAAGCAAGTATAAAAGTTCCAAGGTGCAGAGAGAGAGAGAGAGAGAGAGAGAGAGAGAGAGAGAGAGAGAGAGAGAGAGAGAGAGCCAAACCTGTTGCTACTGCAGAAACGAAGGCTCCTAGAGCCGATGAAGTTCAAAAGGTTGATCAAAGAACCAACCTGAGGTTCCGCATAACGTTGCAAACGTTAAACCTGTACTGACTAACTACTAATCTTTTCATTCCAGATGTGTTCACCGTTGGCATCGTCGTTTGGGCCATGCATCCTTTGCAGTTTTATCCAAGATGCCTGAATTTGTCAATGGTTGATAGTAGTAGTTGCGAAATTTACTTGGATTGTTCCGTTGGTATCCAAAGCAGCCCCTATTGGCAAACGTGCCACACGTTTGTGTGCACGGATTATTATTATTATTATTATTTCGGGGGGGAGGGGGGGCTCATACCGACATTGTCGGTCCATTTCGACCTACTAAAGGTAATTTTCAAGTATTTCTTAACTATGCTTGATAATTATCCTAGATACGGTTTTGCGTATGTAACGAAACAAAAATCCTCTGGCCTTTCAGATCTTCGAAGACTTTGCTGCACACGTCTTCAATCGATCCCCATTGGGAGATCGTGGTGGAGAATTCATGTCTCAGCAATGGCAAGGATGGATGGAGACGAAATGGAATCCGTCACCAAACCTCAACACCTTACACTCCAAGCCACAGAGAGAGAGAGACAGAGACAGACAGGCGGACAGGGGGCTGGGGGGGGGCGGGAGCTGTACAGGCCAGGCTTCCGTCAGCGCTCGGCTCAGGCCGGTAGACCGGGGCCACTACCGCGCAACGACGGCACCCGCGGCCCGCGCTGGGATCGGCCGGGTAGACCGGTTCGCGGACGGTCCCACAACGCGGCACGTGCTCCCCGCGACGGGTACGAACGAGACGCCGTCTTCCCGCGCCGGCCGCCGGGTCGGAGAGGCCCGGTAGACCGGAACGACTACCGTCCGCGCACGGCCCCGGGGCCCCGCGCCGTCACAGAGTCGACGGGCAGGGTCCGCCGGCGCCGCCCAGGCCGCGTTCCCGTTCCGCGCGCCCGTGCGGGGTCCCCGAACGAGAGGCCGCCTTCCCGCGCCGGCGGCCGGGGTCGGAGAGGCCCGGTAGACCGGTCCGAATACCGTCCGAGGAGTTTCCCGGGGGCCCGCTGGGACCGAGTGGAGGTCCGAGGTCGGCGAACGGTATCCCCGCTCAAGGGGCACGACTGGGATAGGCCCGGTAGACCGGTACGCCTACCGTTCGCGGACGGCCCCGAGCTGCCAAACCGAGGCCGTTGATCCAGACGCCGCGTCGCGGCCGAGGTCCCCGAACGAGACGCTTGCTTGGCGCGCCGGCGCACGGGGTCGGAGAGGCCCGGTAGACCGGTGTGAGCACCGTCCGCGGAGCTTCCCGGGGACCCGGGGCCGCCGGCCAGGTTTCGGCCGAGGCCCGGGACCGGGCTCCCCCTCGCTGGGATCCAGTTCCGCCCGGCCGGCGCCCCGCTTGGACCGGCTGCAGGTCCGGGGGTCCGCCAACGGTTTGCGCGCTGGGGGCGCGCGACTGGGTACACCGGTGCCGCTACCGGTCGCGGGCGGCGCCGCGACGGGCGAGGTCCGTCACCGAGGCGCGGCGCTTCCCAGGCCGAGTTCCCCTAACGAGACGTTGGCTTCCCGCGCCGGCGCCCGGGGCCCCGAGAGGCCCGGTAGACCGGTGTGAACACCGTCCGCGGAGCTGCCCGGGGATCCGGGCCGCCGGCCAGGTTTCGGCCGAGGCCCGGGACCGGGCTCCCCTCGCTGGGATCCAGTTCCGCCCGGGCGGCGCCCCGCTGGGACCGGCTGCAGGTCCGGGGGTCCGCCAACGGTTTGCGCGCTGCAGGCGCTTCCCAGGTCGAGTTCCCCTAACGAGACGGTGGCTTCCCGCGCCGGCGCTCGGGGCGCCGAGAGGCCCGGTAGACCGGTGTGAGCACCGTCCGCGGAGCTGCCCGGGGGTCCGGGCCGCCGCCCAGGTTTCGGCCGAGGCCCGGGATCGGGCTCACCTCGTTGGGATCCAGTTCCGCCCGGCCGGCGCCCCGATGGGACCGGCTGGAGGTCCGGGGGTCCGCCAACGGTTTGCGCGCTGCCGGCGCGCGATTGGGTACACCGGTGCCGCTACCGGTCGCGGGCGGCCCCGGGGCCCCGCGCCGGTCTGTCGGCGAGGCGCGGGGCTTCCCAGGTCGCGTTCCCCGAACGAGACGGTGGCTTCCCGCGCCGGCGCCCGGGGTCCGAGAGGCCGAGTGGACCGGTCCGACTAAAGTTCGCGAAGGGCCCCTGGGCCCCCAGCCGTCCCCGCGCCGACGCCCGAGGTCCGGCACCCAGGCCCGCGCCCGGATCCCCTCCGACGCCCCCCCTCCCCCCCCCCCGCTGGCACCGCTCGCATTCCTCGGCCGC
>NC_091959.1:29730339-29732839 GCF_031021105.1 Erythrolamprus reginae | reverse complement strand
CTCTTTTCCTTTCGACCTCTCTCTTCCCCACGCTGGTGATCTGACAAGTGGTCCGTCTTCGACACCAGACGCTTGTTTCTTCCTCACGCTCTCTAGCTCTATTTAGGTTCTATTTAATTAACAAAGCCATTTTGGATTCGTGGCTGGCCATGCCAGCGTAAGTTAAAGTTCATCGACGCAAACCCACGCCTGCCGGTGCAACCGCCGGGACCGATATGGGAAAGGGAGGGCTGGTTTCTTCACCGGTTCAGTCACCTAGGAGACGAGCCGCTGTGTCAGGACCCTTTTTTCCCCCTTCCCGACCCGCTAGTATTTCGAGCCATTTTTTTTTTAGTGGCCAAGGATGGATATTTCCCCCCACCGGCTATAATGTAGAGAGGAAACATTTTCCATCCGGTATCCAACCGGCCACATTCGCGATACTGTAGCATCGCCGACGTAAAAGAAACTCGAAACAAAATGGGAAATTATCCAACTTCAACTAACTTCACATTGCGGCCCCTTGTCCTTGTGTTCACTTTCCTATCAGAAACGCTTCCCTCCCGAACCTTATATCCAGGTTACAACCAGCCCAGGAGAACAGACTTCCAACGCACTCAATATCCTGATTCGCAACGCTCTCAATCTGCGGCAGGCGCAGAAGCTCCAGCAACTCCGACAGATCATCTCAACGAGGTTCCAGAAGTGAACCACGTCCTTCCGTCGGTTCTTTGGTCCCGAACAACGTTCCACAGTCAGATCCAGAGCATGACATCCGACGTTTATGGACTTTAGATAGCGGAGCCGCTTTTCACGTTACTTGCCAAAGAGAACTTTTCACAGAACTACGTAAGACTGACATAAAAGAACTACATTCAGGGTCAAATCACCTATGAAAAGTTGAAGGAGAAGGGAAACTGCTTACGTAAAAGAATTAGACCAAACGATTCCACGTGTTCTATACATTCCGGAAGCTGCAAGTAACTTACTCAGTATGTATCATCTAAACGAAGACTTATGCTCTTAGAAAAAGAACTCCACGTTATCAAGAACGAGACAGTTGTTGCTCGTGCTTTTCCAATTAGAGGTGTTTACTACTTAAAGGCAAAACCCCAGATGAAAATTGAAGCAAGTATAAAAGTTCCAAGGTGCAGAGAGAGAGAGAGAGAGAGAGAGAGAGAGAGAGAGAGAGAGAGAGAGAGAGAGAGAGAGAGCCAAACCTGTTGCTACTGCAGAAACGAAGGCTCCTAGAGCCGATGAAGTTCAAAAGGTTGATCAAAGAACCAACCTGAGGTTCCGCATAACGTTGCAAACGTTAAACCTGTACTGACTAACTACTAATCTTTTCATTCCAGATGTGTTCACCGTTGGCATCGTCGTTTGGGCCATGCATCCTTTGCAGTTTTATCCAAGATGCCTGAATTTGTCAATGGTTGATAGTAGTAGTTGCGAAATTTACTTGGATTGTTCCGTTGGTATCCAAAGCAGCCCCTATTGGCAAACGTGCCACACGTTTGTGTGCACGGATTATTATTATTATTATTATTTCGGGGGGGAGGGGGGGCTCATACCGACATTGTCGGTCCATTTCGACCTACTAAAGGTAATTTTCAAGTATTTCTTAACTATGCTTGATAATTATCCTAGATACGGTTTTGCGTATGTAACGAAACAAAAATCCTCTGGCCTTTCAGATCTTCGAAGACTTTGCTGCACACGTCTTCAATCGATCCCCATTGGGAGATCGTGGTGGAGAATTCATGTCTCAGCAATGGCAAGGATGGATGGAGACGAAATGGAATCCGTCACCAAACCTCAACACCTTACACTCCAAGCCACAGAGAGAGAGAGACAGAGACAGACAGGCGGACAGGGGGCTGGGGGGGGGCGGGAGCTGTACAGGCCAGGCTTCCGTCAGCGCTCGGCTCAGGCCGGTAGACCGGGGCCACTACCGCGCAACGACGGCACCCGCGGCCCGCGCTGGGATCGGCCGGGTAGACCGGTTCGCGGACGGTCCCACAACGCGGCACGTGCTCCCCGCGACGGGTACGAACGAGACGCCGTCTTCCCGCGCCGGCCGCCGGGTCGGAGAGGCCCGGTAGACCGGAACGACTACCGTCCGCGCACGGCCCCGGGGCCCCGCGCCGTCACAGAGTCGACGGGCAGGGTCCGCCGGCGCCGCCCAGGCCGCGTTCCCGTTCCGCGCGCCCGTGCGGGGTCCCCGAACGAGAGGCCGCCTTCCCGCGCCGGCGGCCGGGGTCGGAGAGGCCCGGTAGACCGGTCCGAATACCGTCCGAGGAGTTTCCCGGGGGCCCGCTGGGACCGAGTGGAGGTCCGAGGTCGGCGAACGGTATCCCCGCTCAAGGGGCACGACTGGGATAGGCCCGGTAGACCGGTACGCCTACCGTTCGCGGACGGCCCCGAGCTGCCAAACCGAGGCCGTTGATCCAGACGCCGCGTCGCGGCCGAGGTCCCCGAACGAGACGCTTGCTTGGCGCGCCGGCGCACGGGGTCGGAGAGG
>NC_091959.1:29715339-29717839 GCF_031021105.1 Erythrolamprus reginae | reverse complement strand
GTTCCGTTGGTATCCAAAGCAGCCCCTATTGGCAAACGTGCCACACGTTTGTGTGCACGGATTATTATTATTATTATTATTTCGGGGGGGAGGGGGGGCTCATACCGACATTGTCGGTCCATTTCGACCTACTAAAGGTAATTTTCAAGTATTTCTTAACTATGCTTGATAATTATCCTAGATACGGTTTTGCGTATGTAACGAAACAAAAATCCTCTGGCCTTTCAGATCTTCGAAGACTTTGCTGCACACGTCTTCAATCGATCCCCATTGGGAGATCGTGGTGGAGAATTCATGTCTCAGCAATGGCAAGGATGGATGGAGACGAAATGGAATCCGTCACCAAACCTCAACACCTTACACTCCAAGCCACAGAGAGAGAGAGACAGAGACAGACAGGCGGACAGGGGGCTGGGGGGGGGCGGGAGCTGTACAGGCCAGGCTTCCGTCAGCGCTCGGCTCAGGCCGGTAGACCGGGGCCACTACCGCGCAACGACGGCACCCGCGGCCCGCGCTGGGATCGGCCGGGTAGACCGGTTCGCGGACGGTCCCACAACGCGGCACGTGCTCCCCGCGACGGGTACGAACGAGACGCCGTCTTCCCGCGCCGGCCGCCGGGTCGGAGAGGCCCGGTAGACCGGAACGACTACCGTCCGCGCACGGCCCCGGGGCCCCGCGCCGTCACAGAGTCGACGGGCAGGGTCCGCCGGCGCCGCCCAGGCCGCGTTCCCGTTCCGCGCGCCCGTGCGGGGTCCCCGAACGAGAGGCCGCCTTCCCGCGCCGGCGGCCGGGGTCGGAGAGGCCCGGTAGACCGGTCCGAATACCGTCCGAGGAGTTTCCCGGGGGCCCGCTGGGACCGAGTGGAGGTCCGAGGTCGGCGAACGGTATCCCCGCTCAAGGGGCACGACTGGGATAGGCCCGGTAGACCGGTACGCCTACCGTTCGCGGACGGCCCCGAGCTGCCAAACCGAGGCCGTTGATCCAGACGCCGCGTCGCGGCCGAGGTCCCCGAACGAGACGCTTGCTTGGCGCGCCGGCGCACGGGGTCGGAGAGGCCCGGTAGACCGGTGTGAGCACCGTCCGCGGAGCTTCCCGGGGACCCGGGGCCGCCGGCCAGGTTTCGGCCGAGGCCCGGGACCGGGCTCCCCCTCGCTGGGATCCAGTTCCGCCCGGCCGGCGCCCCGCTTGGACCGGCTGCAGGTCCGGGGGTCCGCCAACGGTTTGCGCGCTGGGGGCGCGCGACTGGGTACACCGGTGCCGCTACCGGTCGCGGGCGGCGCCGCGACGGGCGAGGTCCGTCACCGAGGCGCGGCGCTTCCCAGGCCGAGTTCCCCTAACGAGACGTTGGCTTCCCGCGCCGGCGCCCGGGGCCCCGAGAGGCCCGGTAGACCGGTGTGAACACCGTCCGCGGAGCTGCCCGGGGATCCGGGCCGCCGGCCAGGTTTCGGCCGAGGCCCGGGACCGGGCTCCCCTCGCTGGGATCCAGTTCCGCCCGGGCGGCGCCCCGCTGGGACCGGCTGCAGGTCCGGGGGTCCGCCAACGGTTTGCGCGCTGCAGGCGCTTCCCAGGTCGAGTTCCCCTAACGAGACGGTGGCTTCCCGCGCCGGCGCTCGGGGCGCCGAGAGGCCCGGTAGACCGGTGTGAGCACCGTCCGCGGAGCTGCCCGGGGGTCCGGGCCGCCGCCCAGGTTTCGGCCGAGGCCCGGGATCGGGCTCACCTCGTTGGGATCCAGTTCCGCCCGGCCGGCGCCCCGATGGGACCGGCTGGAGGTCCGGGGGTCCGCCAACGGTTTGCGCGCTGCCGGCGCGCGATTGGGTACACCGGTGCCGCTACCGGTCGCGGGCGGCCCCGGGGCCCCGCGCCGGTCTGTCGGCGAGGCGCGGGGCTTCCCAGGTCGCGTTCCCCGAACGAGACGGTGGCTTCCCGCGCCGGCGCCCGGGGTCCGAGAGGCCGAGTGGACCGGTCCGACTAAAGTTCGCGAAGGGCCCCTGGGCCCCCAGCCGTCCCCGCGCCGACGCCCGAGGTCCGGCACCCAGGCCCGCGCCCGGATCCCCTCCGACGCCCCCCCTCCCCCCCCCCCGCTGGCACCGCTCGCATTCCTCGGCCGCGGCCGCTGGGCTCACAGGACCGCCGTGGGCGGCCGGTATACCCGGAAGCTGTCGACGGCTCGGATCCGTCGGCTCGGGCCGGCGCGGGGAGCCGCGAGTTCCGTCGGCTCGGCGGCCTGCCGGGCCGAAACGACCTTCGATTCGGGGGTCCGAAGATCGGGATCACCACGTGCGCGGAGATTTTCGGCGACTGCGCTTTCAGAACTCGTAGGGGTACGGGTCTACCGCAGTCGCTGGCCGCCGGCAAAGAGTTGCGCCCGCTGCCGGCCGGTCTTTACCCGTCCGTGAGAGGGGGCCGATCTCGTTGGTCGGGGAGCTGACGAGCGGTCGGACGGGTCCGTCTCCCCGGGAAAGAAGGTGGAGTTTGCGGTCGCCACGGGGAGGGACCTCCG
>NC_091959.1:29703139-29705639 GCF_031021105.1 Erythrolamprus reginae | reverse complement strand
CTCTCTCTCCCTCTCCGGGTAGACCGGCGGCAGAAAGAGGGTGATTGGTATTTTCCTTTCAACTGTCGCCGGTGGCCCGACCTCTCTCCCCTTACTCTTCTCTTTCCTTTCTCCCTCTACGGGTAGACCGGCGGCAGAAAGAGAGTGTTGGGTATTTTCCTTTCAGCTTCTGCCTGGACGTTCTCTCTCTCCCTCTCCTAGACCGGCACCAGAAAGAGTCTGCTGGGAGTTTTTGTCCCCCTTCCAACTTCTGCCGGTAGACCTGGGGGCGGGGCGGGGCGGGCTCCCTCTCTCTCCTCTTTTCCTTTCGACCTCTCTCTTCCCCACGCTGGTGATCTGACAAGTGGTCCGTCTTCGACACCAGACGCTTGTTTCTTCCTCACGCTCTCTAGCTCTATTTAGGTTCTATTTAATTAACAAAGCCATTTTGGATTCGTGGCTGGCCATGCCAGCGTAAGTTAAAGTTCATCGACGCAAACCCACGCCTGCCGGTGCAACCGCCGGGACCGATATGGGAAAGGGAGGGCTGGTTTCTTCACCGGTTCAGTCACCTAGGAGACGAGCCGCTGTGTCAGGACCCTTTTTTCCCCCTTCCCGACCCGCTAGTATTTCGAGCCATTTTTTTTTTAGTGGCCAAGGATGGATATTTCCCCCCACCGGCTATAATGTAGAGAGGAAACATTTTCCATCCGGTATCCAACCGGCCACATTCGCGATACTGTAGCATCGCCGACGTAAAAGAAACTCGAAACAAAATGGGAAATTATCCAACTTCAACTAACTTCACATTGCGGCCCCTTGTCCTTGTGTTCACTTTCCTATCAGAAACGCTTCCCTCCCGAACCTTATATCCAGGTTACAACCAGCCCAGGAGAACAGACTTCCAACGCACTCAATATCCTGATTCGCAACGCTCTCAATCTGCGGCAGGCGCAGAAGCTCCAGCAACTCCGACAGATCATCTCAACGAGGTTCCAGTCAACGAGGTTCCAGAAGTGAACCACGTCCTTCCGTCGGTTCTTTGGTCCCGAACAACGTTCCACAGTCAGATCCAGAGCATGACATCCGACGTTTATGGACTTTAGATAGCGGAGCCGCTTTTCACGTTACTTGCCAAAGAGAACTTTTCACAGAACTACGTAAGACTGACATAAAAGAACTACATTCAGGGTCAAATCACCTATGAAAAGTTGAAGGAGAAGGGAAACTGCTTACGTAAAAGAATTAGACCAAACGATTCCACGTGTTCTATACATTCCGGAAGCTGCAAGTAACTTACTCAGTATGTATCATCTAAACGAAGACTTATGCTCTTAGAAAAAGAACTCCACGTTATCAAGAACGAGACAGTTGTTGCTCGTGCTTTTCCAATTAGAGGTGTTTACTACTTAAAGGCAAAACCCCAGATGAAAATTGAAGCAAGTATAAAAGTTCCAAGGTGCAGAGAGAGAGAGAGAGAGAGAGAGAGAGAGAGAGAGAGAGAGAGAGAGAGAGAGAGCCAAACCTGTTGCTACTGCAGAAACGAAGGCTCCTAGAGCCGATGAAGTTCAAAAGGTTGATCAAAGAACCAACCTGAGGTTCCGCATAACGTTGCAAACGTTAAACCTGTACTGACTAACTACTAATCTTTTCATTCCAGATGTGTTCACCGTTGGCATCGTCGTTTGGGCCATGCATCCTTTGCAGTTTTATCCAAGATGCCTGAATTTGTCAATGGTTGATAGTAGTAGTTGCGAAATTTACTTGGATTGTTCCGTTGGTATCCAAAGCAGCCCCTATTGGCAAACGTGCCACACGTTTGTGTGCACGGATTATTATTATTATTATTATTTCGGGGGGGAGGGGGGGCTCATACCGACATTGTCGGTCCATTTCGACCTACTAAAGGTAATTTTCAAGTATTTCTTAACTATGCTTGATAATTATCCTAGATACGGTTTTGCGTATGTAACGAAACAAAAATCCTCTGGCCTTTCAGATCTTCGAAGACTTTGCTGCACACGTCTTCAATCGATCCCCATTGGGAGATCGTGGTGGAGAATTCATGTCTCAGCAATGGCAAGGATGGATGGAGACGAAATGGAATCCGTCACCAAACCTCAACACCTTACACTCCAAGCCACAGAGAGAGAGAGACAGAGACAGACAGGCGGACAGGGGGCTGGGGGGGGGCGGGAGCTGTACAGGCCAGGCTTCCGTCAGCGCTCGGCTCAGGCCGGTAGACCGGGGCCACTACCGCGCAACGACGGCACCCGCGGCCCGCGCTGGGATCGGCCGGGTAGACCGGTTCGCGGACGGTCCCACAACGCGGCACGTGCTCCCCGCGACGGGTACGAACGAGACGCCGTCTTCCCGCGCCGGCCGCCGGGTCGGAGAGGCCCGGTAGACCGGAACGACTACCGTCCGCGCACGGCCCCGGGGCCCCGCGCCGTCACAGAGTCGACGGGCAGGGTCCGCCGGCGCCGCCCAGGCCGCGTTCCCGTTCCGCGCGCCCGTGCGG
>NC_091959.1:29688139-29690639 GCF_031021105.1 Erythrolamprus reginae | reverse complement strand
GAGAGAGAGAGAGAGAGAGAGAGAGAGAGAGAGAGAGAGCCAAACCTGTTGCTACTGCAGAAACGAAGGCTCCTAGAGCCGATGAAGTTCAAAAGGTTGATCAAAGAACCAACCTGAGGTTCCGCATAACGTTGCAAACGTTAAACCTGTACTGACTAACTACTAATCTTTTCATTCCAGATGTGTTCACCGTTGGCATCGTCGTTTGGGCCATGCATCCTTTGCAGTTTTATCCAAGATGCCTGAATTTGTCAATGGTTGATAGTAGTAGTTGCGAAATTTACTTGGATTGTTCCGTTGGTATCCAAAGCAGCCCCTATTGGCAAACGTGCCACACGTTTGTGTGCACGGATTATTATTATTATTATTATTTCGGGGGGGAGGGGGGGCTCATACCGACATTGTCGGTCCATTTCGACCTACTAAAGGTAATTTTCAAGTATTTCTTAACTATGCTTGATAATTATCCTAGATACGGTTTTGCGTATGTAACGAAACAAAAATCCTCTGGCCTTTCAGATCTTCGAAGACTTTGCTGCACACGTCTTCAATCGATCCCCATTGGGAGATCGTGGTGGAGAATTCATGTCTCAGCAATGGCAAGGATGGATGGAGACGAAATGGAATCCGTCACCAAACCTCAACACCTTACACTCCAAGCCACAGAGAGAGAGAGACAGAGACAGACAGGCGGACAGGGGGCTGGGGGGGGGCGGGAGCTGTACAGGCCAGGCTTCCGTCAGCGCTCGGCTCAGGCCGGTAGACCGGGGCCACTACCGCGCAACGACGGCACCCGCGGCCCGCGCTGGGATCGGCCGGGTAGACCGGTTCGCGGACGGTCCCACAACGCGGCACGTGCTCCCCGCGACGGGTACGAACGAGACGCCGTCTTCCCGCGCCGGCCGCCGGGTCGGAGAGGCCCGGTAGACCGGAACGACTACCGTCCGCGCACGGCCCCGGGGCCCCGCGCCGTCACAGAGTCGACGGGCAGGGTCCGCCGGCGCCGCCCAGGCCGCGTTCCCGTTCCGCGCGCCCGTGCGGGGTCCCCGAACGAGAGGCCGCCTTCCCGCGCCGGCGGCCGGGGTCGGAGAGGCCCGGTAGACCGGTCCGAATACCGTCCGAGGAGTTTCCCGGGGGCCCGCTGGGACCGAGTGGAGGTCCGAGGTCGGCGAACGGTATCCCCGCTCAAGGGGCACGACTGGGATAGGCCCGGTAGACCGGTACGCCTACCGTTCGCGGACGGCCCCGAGCTGCCAAACCGAGGCCGTTGATCCAGACGCCGCGTCGCGGCCGAGGTCCCCGAACGAGACGCTTGCTTGGCGCGCCGGCGCACGGGGTCGGAGAGGCCCGGTAGACCGGTGTGAGCACCGTCCGCGGAGCTTCCCGGGGACCCGGGGCCGCCGGCCAGGTTTCGGCCGAGGCCCGGGACCGGGCTCCCCCTCGCTGGGATCCAGTTCCGCCCGGCCGGCGCCCCGCTTGGACCGGCTGCAGGTCCGGGGGTCCGCCAACGGTTTGCGCGCTGGGGGCGCGCGACTGGGTACACCGGTGCCGCTACCGGTCGCGGGCGGCGCCGCGACGGGCGAGGTCCGTCACCGAGGCGCGGCGCTTCCCAGGCCGAGTTCCCCTAACGAGACGTTGGCTTCCCGCGCCGGCGCCCGGGGCCCCGAGAGGCCCGGTAGACCGGTGTGAACACCGTCCGCGGAGCTGCCCGGGGATCCGGGCCGCCGGCCAGGTTTCGGCCGAGGCCCGGGACCGGGCTCCCCTCGCTGGGATCCAGTTCCGCCCGGGCGGCGCCCCGCTGGGACCGGCTGCAGGTCCGGGGGTCCGCCAACGGTTTGCGCGCTGCAGGCGCTTCCCAGGTCGAGTTCCCCTAACGAGACGGTGGCTTCCCGCGCCGGCGCTCGGGGCGCCGAGAGGCCCGGTAGACCGGTGTGAGCACCGTCCGCGGAGCTGCCCGGGGGTCCGGGCCGCCGCCCAGGTTTCGGCCGAGGCCCGGGATCGGGCTCACCTCGTTGGGATCCAGTTCCGCCCGGCCGGCGCCCCGATGGGACCGGCTGGAGGTCCGGGGGTCCGCCAACGGTTTGCGCGCTGCCGGCGCGCGATTGGGTACACCGGTGCCGCTACCGGTCGCGGGCGGCCCCGGGGCCCCGCGCCGGTCTGTCGGCGAGGCGCGGGGCTTCCCAGGTCGCGTTCCCCGAACGAGACGGTGGCTTCCCGCGCCGGCGCCCGGGGTCCGAGAGGCCGAGTGGACCGGTCCGACTAAAGTTCGCGAAGGGCCCCTGGGCCCCCAGCCGTCCCCGCGCCGACGCCCGAGGTCCGGCACCCAGGCCCGCGCCCGGATCCCCTCCGACGCCCCCCCTCCCCCCCCCCCGCTGGCACCGCTCGCATTCCTCGGCCGCGGCCGCTGGGCTCACAGGACCGCCGTGGGCGGCCGGTATACCCGGAAGCTGTCGACGGCTCGGATCCGTCGGCTCGGGCCGGCGCGGGGAGCCGCGAGTTC
>NC_091959.1:29675639-29678139 GCF_031021105.1 Erythrolamprus reginae | reverse complement strand
GCTCTATTTAGGTTCTATTTAATTAACAAAGCCATTTTGGATTCGTGGCTGGCCATGCCAGCGTAAGTTAAAGTTCATCGACGCAAACCCACGCCTGCCGGTGCAACCGCCGGGACCGATATGGGAAAGGGAGGGCTGGTTTCTTCACCGGTTCAGTCACCTAGGAGACGAGCCGCTGTGTCAGGACCCTTTTTTCCCCCTTCCCGACCCGCTAGTATTTCGAGCCATTTTTTTTTTAGTGGCCAAGGATGGATATTTCCCCCCACCGGCTATAATGTAGAGAGGAAACATTTTCCATCCGGTATCCAACCGGCCACATTCGCGATACTGTAGCATCGCCGACGTAAAAGAAACTCGAAACAAAATGGGAAATTATCCAACTTCAACTAACTTCACATTGCGGCCCCTTGTCCTTGTGTTCACTTTCCTATCAGAAACGCTTCCCTCCCGAACCTTATATCCAGGTTACAACCAGCCCAGGAGAACAGACTTCCAACGCACTCAATATCCTGATTCGCAACGCTCTCAATCTGCGGCAGGCGCAGAAGCTCCAGCAACTCCGACAGATCATCTCAACGAGGTTCCAGAAGTGAACCACGTCCTTCCGTCGGTTCTTTGGTCCCGAACAACGTTCCACAGTCAGATCCAGAGCATGACATCCGACGTTTATGGACTTTAGATAGCGGAGCCGCTTTTCACGTTACTTGCCAAAGAGAACTTTTCACAGAACTACGTAAGACTGACATAAAAGAACTACATTCAGGGTCAAATCACCTATGAAAAGTTGAAGGAGAAGGGAAACTGCTTACGTAAAAGAATTAGACCAAACGATTCCACGTGTTCTATACATTCCGGAAGCTGCAAGTAACTTACTCAGTATGTATCATCTAAACGAAGACTTATGCTCTTAGAAAAAGAACTCCACGTTATCAAGAACGAGACAGTTGTTGCTCGTGCTTTTCCAATTAGAGGTGTTTACTACTTAAAGGCAAAACCCCAGATGAAAATTGAAGCAAGTATAAAAGTTCCAAGGTGCGAGAGAGAGAGAGAGAGAGAGAGAGAGAGAGAGAGAGAGAGAGAGAGAGAGAGAGAGCCAAACCTGTTGCTACTGCAGAAACGAAGGCTCCTAGAGCCGATGAAGTTCAAAAGGTTGATCAAAGAACCAACCTGAGGTTCCGCATAACGTTGCAAACGTTAAACCTGTACTGACTAACTACTAATCTTTTCATTCCAGATGTGTTCACCGTTGGCATCGTCGTTTGGGCCATGCATCCTTTGCAGTTTTATCCAAGATGCCTGAATTTGTCAATGGTTGATAGTAGTAGTTGCGAAATTTACTTGGATTGTTCCGTTGGTATCCAAAGCAGCCCCTATTGGCAAACGTGCCACACGTTTGTGTGCACGGATTATTATTATTATTATTATTTCGGGGGGGAGGGGGGGCTCATACCGACATTGTCGGTCCATTTCGACCTACTAAAGGTAATTTTCAAGTATTTCTTAACTATGCTTGATAATTATCCTAGATACGGTTTTGCGTATGTAACGAAACAAAAATCCTCTGGCCTTTCAGATCTTCGAAGACTTTGCTGCACACGTCTTCAATCGATCCCCATTGGGAGATCGTGGTGGAGAATTCATGTCTCAGCAATGGCAAGGATGGATGGAGACGAAATGGAATCCGTCACCAAACCTCAACACCTTACACTCCAAGCCACAGAGAGAGAGAGACAGAGACAGACAGGCGGACAGGGGGCTGGGGGGGGGCGGGAGCTGTACAGGCCAGGCTTCCGTCAGCGCTCGGCTCAGGCCGGTAGACCGGGGCCACTACCGCGCAACGACGGCACCCGCGGCCCGCGCTGGGATCGGCCGGGTAGACCGGTTCGCGGACGGTCCCACAACGCGGCACGTGCTCCCCGCGACGGGTACGAACGAGACGCCGTCTTCCCGCGCCGGCCGCCGGGTCGGAGAGGCCCGGTAGACCGGAACGACTACCGTCCGCGCACGGCCCCGGGGCCCCGCGCCGTCACAGAGTCGACGGGCAGGGTCCGCCGGCGCCGCCCAGGCCGCGTTCCCGTTCCGCGCGCCCGTGCGGGGTCCCCGAACGAGAGGCCGCCTTCCCGCGCCGGCGGCCGGGGTCGGAGAGGCCCGGTAGACCGGTCCGAATACCGTCCGAGGAGTTTCCCGGGGGCCCGCTGGGACCGAGTGGAGGTCCGAGGTCGGCGAACGGTATCCCCGCTCAAGGGGCACGACTGGGATAGGCCCGGTAGACCGGTACGCCTACCGTTCGCGGACGGCCCCGAGCTGCCAAACCGAGGCCGTTGATCCAGACGCCGCGTCGCGGCCGAGGTCCCCGAACGAGACGCTTGCTTGGCGCGCCGGCGCACGGGGTCGGAGAGGCCCGGTAGACCGGTGTGAGCACCGTCCGCGGAGCTTCCCGGGGACCCGGGGCCGCCGGCCAGGTTTCGGCCGAGGCCCGGGACCGGGCTCCCCCTCGCTG
>NC_091959.1:29658139-29660639 GCF_031021105.1 Erythrolamprus reginae | reverse complement strand
CCCCTTGTCCTTGTGTTCACTTTCCTATCAGAAACGCTTCCCTCCCGAACCTTATATCCAGGTTACAACCAGCCCAGGAGAACAGACTTCCAACGCACTCAATATCCTGATTCGCAACGCTCTCAATCTGCGGCAGGCGCAGAAGCTCCAGCAACTCCGACAGATCATCTCAACGAGGTTCCAGAAGTGAACCACGTCCTTCCGTCGGTTCTTTGGTCCCGAACAACGTTCCACAGTCAGATCCAGAGCATGACATCCGACGTTTATGGACTTTAGATAGCGGAGCCGCTTTTCACGTTACTTGCCAAAGAGAACTTTTCACAGAACTACGTAAGACTGACATAAAAGAACTACATTCAGGGTCAAATCACCTATGAAAAGTTGAAGGAGAAGGGAAACTGCTTACGTAAAAGAATTAGACCAAACGATTCCACGTGTTCTATACATTCCGGAAGCTGCAAGTAACTTACTCAGTATGTATCATCTAAACGAAGACTTATGCTCTTAGAAAAAGAACTCCACGTTATCAAGAACGAGACAGTTGTTGCTCGTGCTTTTCCAATTAGAGGTGTTTACTACTTAAAGGCAAAACCCCAGATGAAAATTGAAGCAAGTATAAAAGTTCCAAGGTGCAGAGAGAGAGAGAGAGAGAGAGAGAGAGAGAGAGAGAGAGAGAGAGAGAGAGAGAGCCAAACCTGTTGCTACTGCAGAAACGAAGGCTCCTAGAGCCGATGAAGTTCAAAAGGTTGATCAAAGAACCAACCTGAGGTTCCGCATAACGTTGCAAACGTTAAACCTGTACTGACTAACTACTAATCTTTTCATTCCAGATGTGTTCACCGTTGGCATCGTCGTTTGGGCCATGCATCCTTTGCAGTTTTATCCAAGATGCCTGAATTTGTCAATGGTTGATAGTAGTAGTTGCGAAATTTACTTGGATTGTTCCGTTGGTATCCAAAGCAGCCCCTATTGGCAAACGTGCCACACGTTTGTGTGCACGGATTATTATTATTATTATTATTTCGGGGGGGAGGGGGGGCTCATACCGACATTGTCGGTCCATTTCGACCTACTAAAGGTAATTTTCAAGTATTTCTTAACTATGCTTGATAATTATCCTAGATACGGTTTTGCGTATGTAACGAAACAAAAATCCTCTGGCCTTTCAGATCTTCGAAGACTTTGCTGCACACGTCTTCAATCGATCCCCATTGGGAGATCGTGGTGGAGAATTCATGTCTCAGCAATGGCAAGGATGGATGGAGACGAAATGGAATCCGTCACCAAACCTCAACACCTTACACTCCAAGCCACAGAGAGAGAGAGACAGAGACAGACAGGCGGACAGGGGGCTGGGGGGGGGCGGGAGCTGTACAGGCCAGGCTTCCGTCAGCGCTCGGCTCAGGCCGGTAGACCGGGGCCACTACCGCGCAACGACGGCACCCGCGGCCCGCGCTGGGATCGGCCGGGTAGACCGGTTCGCGGACGGTCCCACAACGCGGCACGTGCTCCCCGCGACGGGTACGAACGAGACGCCGTCTTCCCGCGCCGGCCGCCGGGTCGGAGAGGCCCGGTAGACCGGAACGACTACCGTCCGCGCACGGCCCCGGGGCCCCGCGCCGTCACAGAGTCGACGGGCAGGGTCCGCCGGCGCCGCCCAGGCCGCGTTCCCGTTCCGCGCGCCCGTGCGGGGTCCCCGAACGAGAGGCCGCCTTCCCGCGCCGGCGGCCGGGGTCGGAGAGGCCCGGTAGACCGGTCCGAATACCGTCCGAGGAGTTTCCCGGGGGCCCGCTGGGACCGAGTGGAGGTCCGAGGTCGGCGAACGGTATCCCCGCTCAAGGGGCACGACTGGGATAGGCCCGGTAGACCGGTACGCCTACCGTTCGCGGACGGCCCCGAGCTGCCAAACCGAGGCCGTTGATCCAGACGCCGCGTCGCGGCCGAGGTCCCCGAACGAGACGCTTGCTTGGCGCGCCGGCGCACGGGGTCGGAGAGGCCCGGTAGACCGGTGTGAGCACCGTCCGCGGAGCTTCCCGGGGACCCGGGGCCGCCGGCCAGGTTTCGGCCGAGGCCCGGGACCGGGCTCCCCCTCGCTGGGATCCAGTTCCGCCCGGCCGGCGCCCCGCTTGGACCGGCTGCAGGTCCGGGGGTCCGCCAACGGTTTGCGCGCTGGGGGCGCGCGACTGGGTACACCGGTGCCGCTACCGGTCGCGGGCGGCGCCGCGACGGGCGAGGTCCGTCACCGAGGCGCGGCGCTTCCCAGGCCGAGTTCCCCTAACGAGACGTTGGCTTCCCGCGCCGGCGCCCGGGGCCCCGAGAGGCCCGGTAGACCGGTGTGAACACCGTCCGCGGAGCTGCCCGGGGATCCGGGCCGCCGGCCAGGTTTCGGCCGAGGCCCGGGACCGGGCTCCCCTCGCTGGGATCCAGTTCCGCCCGGGCGGCGCCCCGCTGGGACCGGCTGCAGGTCCGGGGGTCCGCCAACGGTTTGCGCGCTGCAGGC
>NC_091959.1:29630639-29633139 GCF_031021105.1 Erythrolamprus reginae | reverse complement strand
GAACTTTTCACAGAACTACGTAAGACTGACATAAAAGAACTACATTCAGGGTCAAATCACCTATGCAAAGTTGAAGGAGAAGGGAAACTGCTTACGTAAAAGAATTAGACCAAACGATTCCACGTGTTCTATACATTCCGGAAGCTGCAAGTAACTTACTCAGTATGTATCATCTAAACGAAGACTTATGCTCTTAGAAAAAGAACTCCACGTTATCAAGAACGAGACAGTTGTTGCTCGTGCTTTTCCAATTAGAGGTGTTTACTACTTAAAGGCAAAACCCCAGATGAAAATTGAAGCAAGTATAAAAGTTCCAAGGTGCAGAGAGAGAGAGAGAGAGAGAGAGAGAGAGAGAGAGAGAGAGAGAGAGAGAGAGAGAGAGAGAGAGCCAAACCTGTTGCTACTGCAGAAACGAAGGCTCCTAGAGCCGATGAAGTTCAAAAGGTTGATCAAAGAACCAACCTGAGGTTCCGCATAACGTTGCAAACGTTAAACCTGTACTGACTAACTACTAATCTTTTCATTCCAGATGTGTTCACCGTTGGCATCGTCGTTTGGGCCATGCATCCTTTGCAGTTTTATCCAAGATGCCTGAATTTGTCAATGGTTGATAGTAGTAGTTGCGAAATTTACTTGGATTGTTCCGTTGGTATCCAAAGCAGCCCCTATTGGCAAACGTGCCACACGTTTGTGTGCACGGATTATTATTATTATTATTTTTTCGGGGGGGAGGGGGGGCTCATACCGACATTGTCGGTCCATTTCGACCTACTAAAGGTAATTTTCAAGTATTTCTTAACTATGCTTGATAATTATCCTAGATACGGTTTTGCGTATGTAACGAAACAAAAATCCTCTGGCCTTTCAGATCTTCGAAGACTTTGCTGCACACGTCTTCAATCGATCCCCATTGGGAGATCGTGGTGGAGAATTCATGTCTCAGCAATGGCAAGGATGGATGGAGACGAAATGGAATCCGTCACCAAACCTCAACACCTTACACTCCAAGCCACAGAGAGAGAGAGACAGAGACAGACAGGCGGACAGGGGGCTGGGGGGGGCGGGAGCTGTACAGGCCAGGCTTCCGTCAGCGCTCGGCTCAGGCCGGTAGACCGGGGCCACTACCGCGCAACGACGGCACCCGCGGCCCGCGCTGGGATCGGCCGGGTAGACCGGTTCGCGGACGGTCCCACAACGCGGCACGTGCTCCCCGCGACGGGTACGAACGAGACGCCGTCTTCCCGCGCCGGCCGCCGGGTCGGAGAGGCCCGGTAGACCGGAACGACTACCGTCCGCGCACGGCCCCGGGGCCCCGCGCCGTCACAGAGTCGACGGGCAGGGTCCGCCGGCGCCGCCCAGGCCGCGTTCCCGTTCCGCGCGCCCGTGCGGGGTCCCCGAACGAGAGGCCGCCTTCCCGCGCCGGCGGCCGGGGTCGGAGAGGCCCGGTAGACCGGTCCGAATACCGTCCGAGGAGTTTCCCGGGGGCCCGCTGGGACCGAGTGGAGGTCCGAGGTCGGCGAACGGTATCCCCGCTCAAGGGGCACGACTGGGATAGGCCCGGTAGACCGGTACGCCTACCGTTCGCGGACGGCCCCGAGCTGCCAAACCGAGGCCGTTGATCCAGACGCCGCGTCGCGGCCGAGGTCCCCGAACGAGACGCTTGCTTGGCGCGCCGGCGCACGGGGTCGGAGAGGCCCGGTAGACCGGTGTGAGCACCGTCCGCGGAGCTTCCCGGGGACCCGGGGCCGCCGGCCAGGTTTCGGCCGAGGCCCGGGACCGGGCTCCCCCTCGCTGGGATCCAGTTCCGCCCGGCCGGCGCCCCGCTTGGACCGGCTGCAGGTCCGGGGGTCCGCCAACGGTTTGCGCGCTGGGGGCGCGCGACTGGGTACACCGGTGCCGCTACCGGTCGCGGGCGGCGCCGCGACGGGCGAGGTCCGTCACCGAGGCGCGGCGCTTCCCAGGCCGAGTTCCCCTAACGAGACGTTGGCTTCCCGCGCCGGCGCCCGGGGCCCCGAGAGGCCCGGTAGACCGGTGTGAACACCGTCCGCGGAGCTGCCCGGGGATCCGGGCCGCCGGCCAGGTTTCGGCCGAGGCCCGGGACCGGGCTCCCCTCGCTGGGATCCAGTTCCGCCCGGGCGGCGCCCCGCTGGGACCGGCTGCAGGTCCGGGGGTCCGCCAACGGTTTGCGCGCTGCAGGCGCTTCCCAGGTCGAGTTCCCCTAACGAGACGGTGGCTTCCCGCGCCGGCGCTCGGGGCGCCGAGAGGCCCGGTAGACCGGTGTGAGCACCGTCCGCGGAGCTGCCCGGGGGTCCGGGCCGCCGCCCAGGTTTCGGCCGAGGCCCGGGATCGGGCTCACCTCGTTGGGATCCAGTTCCGCCCGGCCGGCGCCCCGATGGGACCGGCTGGAGGTCCGGGGGTCCGCCAACGGTTTGCGCGCTGCCGGCGCGCGATTGGGTACACCGGTGCCGCTACCGGTCGCGGGCGGCCCCGGGGCCCCGCG
>NC_091959.1:29593972-29596472 GCF_031021105.1 Erythrolamprus reginae | reverse complement strand
GGGCCTCTCCGACCCCGTGCGCCGGCGCGCCAAGCAAGCGTCTCGTTCGGGGACCTCGGCCGCGACGCGGCGTCTGGATCAACGGCCTCGGTTTGGCAGCTCGGGGCCGTCCGCGAACGGTAGGCGTACCGGTCTACCGGGCCTATCCCAGTCGTGCCCCTTGAGCGGGGATACCGTTCGCCGACCTCGGACCTCCACTCGGTCCCAGCGGGCCCCCGGGAAACTCCTCGGACGGTATTCGGACCGGTCTACCGGGCCTCTCCGACCCCGGCCGCCGGCGCGGGAAGGCGGCCTCTCGTTCGGGGACCCCGCACGGGCGCGCGGAACGGGAACGCGGCCTGGGCGGCGCCGGCGGACCCTGCCCGTCGACTCTGTGACGGCGCGGGGCCCCGGGGCCGTGCGCGGACGGTAGTCGTTCCGGTCTACCGGGCCTCTCCGACCCGGCGGCCGGCGCGGGAAGACGGCGTCTCGTTCGTACCCGTCGCGGGGAGCACGTGCCGCGTTGTGGGACCGTCCGCGAACCGGTCTACCCGGCCGATCCCAGCGCGGGCCGCGGGTGCCGTCGTTGCGCGGTAGTGGCCCCGGTCTACCGGCCTGAGCCGAGCGCTGACGGAAGCCTGGCCTGTACAGCTCCCGCCCCCCCCAGCCCCCTGTCCGCCTGTCTGTCTCTGTCTCTCTCTCTCTGTGGCTTGGAGTGTAAGGTGTTGAGGTTTGGTGACGGATTCCATTTCGTCTCCATCCATCCTTGCCATTGCTGAGACATGAATTCTCCACCACGATCTCCCAATGGGGATCGATTGAAGACGTGTGCAGCAAAGTCTTCGAAGATCTGAAAGGCCAGAGGATTTTTGTTTCGTTACATACGCAAAACCGTATCTAGGATAATTATCAAGCATAGTTAAGAAATACTTGAAAATTACCTTTAGTAGGTCGAAATGGACCGACAATGTCGGTATGAGCCCCCCCTCCCCCCCGAAAAAATAATAATAATAATAATCCGTGCACACAAACGTGTGGCACGTTTGCCAATAGGGGCTGCTTTGGATACCAACGGAACAATCCAAGTAAATTTCGCAACTACTACTATCAACCATTGACAAATTCAGGCATCTTGGATAAAACTGCAAAGGATGCATGGCCCAAACGACGATGCCAACGGTGAACACATCTGGAATGAAAAGATTAGTAGTTAGTCAGTACAGGTTTAACGTTTGCAACGTTATGCGGAACCTCAGGTTGGTTCTTTGATCAACCTTTTGAACTTCATCGGCTCTAGGAGCCTTCGTTTCTGCAGTAGCAACAGGTTTGGCTCTCTCTCTCTCTCTCTCTCTCTCTCTCTCTCTCTCTCTCTCTCTCTCTCTCTCTCTCTGCACCTTGGAACTTTTATACTTGCTTCAATTTTCATCTGGGGTTTTGCCTTTAAGTAGTAAACACCTCTAATTGGAAAAGCACGAGCAACAACTGTCTCGTTCTTGATAACGTGGAGTTCTTTTTCTAAGAGCATAAGTCTTCGTTTAGATGATACATACTGAGTAAGTTACTTGCAGCTTCCGGAATGTATAGAACACGTGGAATCGTTTGGTCTAATTCTTTTACGTAAGCAGTTTCCCTTCTCCTTCAACTTTGCATAGGTGATTTGACCCTGAATGTAGTTCTTTTATGTCAGTCTTACGTAGTTCTGTGAAAAGTTCTCTTTGGCAAGTAACGTGAAAAGCGGCTCCGCTATCTAAAGTCCATAAACGTCGGATGTCATGCTCTGGATCTGACTGTGGAACGTTGTTCGGGACCAAAGAACCGACGGAAGGACGTGGTTCACTTCTGGAACCTCGTTGAGATGATCTGTCGGAGTTGCTGGAGCTTCTGCGCCTGCCGCAGATTGAGAGCGTTGCGAATCAGGATATTGAGTGCGTTGGAAGTCTGTTCTCCTGGGCTGGTTGTAACCTGGATATAAGGTTCGGGAGGGAAGCGTTTCTGATAGGAAAGTGAACACAAGGACAAGGGGCCGCAATGTGAAGTTAGTTGAAGTTGGATAATTTCCCATTTTGTTTCGAGTTTCTTTTACGTCGGCGATGCTACAGTATCGCGAATGTGGCCGGTTGGATACCGGATGGAAAATGTTTCCTCTCTACATTATAGCCGGTGGGGGGAAATATCCATCCTTGGCCACTAAAAAAAAAATGGCTCGAAATACTAGCGGGTCGGGAAGGGGGAAAAAAGGGTCCTGACACAGCGGCTCGTCTCCTAGGTGACTGAACCGGTGAAGAAACCAGCCCTCCCTTTCCCATATCGGTCCCGGCGGTTGCACCGGCAGGCGTGGGTTTGCGTCGATGAACTTTAACTTACGCTGGCATGGCCAGCCACGAATCCAAAATGGCTTTGTTAATTAAATAGAACCTAAATAGAGCTAGAGAGCGTGAGGAAGAAACAAGCGTCTGGTGTCGAAGACGGACCACTTGTCAGATCACCAGCGTGGGGAAGAGAGAGGTCGAAAGGAAAAGAG
>NC_091959.1:29581472-29583972 GCF_031021105.1 Erythrolamprus reginae | reverse complement strand
AGCGGCCGCGGCCGAGGAATGCGAGCGGTGCCAGCGGGGGGGGGAGGGGGGGCGTCGGAGGGGATCCGGGCGCGGGCCTGGGTGCCGGACCTCGGGCGTCGGCGCGGGGACGGCTGGGGGCCCAGGGGCCCTTCGCGAACTTTAGTCGGACCGGTCCACTCGGCCTCTCGGACCCCGGGCGCCGGCGCGGGAAGCCACCGTCTCGTTCGGGGAACGCGACCTGGGAAGCCCCGCGCCTCGCCGACAGACCGGCGCGGGGCCCCGGGGCCGCCCGCGACCGGTAGCGGCACCGGTGTACCCAATCGCGCGCCGGCAGCGCGCAAACCGTTGGCGGACCCCCGGACCTCCAGCCGGTCCCATCGGGGCGCCGGCCGGGCGGAACTGGATCCCAACGAGGTGAGCCCGATCCCGGGCCTCGGCCGAAACCTGGGCGGCGGCCCGGACCCCCGGGCAGCTCCGCGGACGGTGCTCACACCGGTCTACCGGGCCTCTCGGCGCCCCGAGCGCCGGCGCGGGAAGCCACCGTCTCGTTAGGGGAACTCGACCTGGGAAGCGCCTGCAGCGCGCAAACCGTTGGCGGACCCCCGGACCTGCAGCCGGTCCCAGCGGGGCGCCGCCCGGGCGGAACTGGATCCCAGCGAGGGGAGCCCGGTCCCGGGCCTCGGCCGAAACCTGGCCGGCGGCCCGGATCCCCGGGCAGCTCCGCGGACGGTGTTCACACCGGTCTACCGGGCCTCTCGGGGCCCCGGGCGCCGGCGCGGGAAGCCAACGTCTCGTTAGGGGAACTCGGCCTGGGAAGCGCCGCGCCTCGGTGACGGACCTCGCCCGTCGCGGCGCCGCCCGCGACCGGTAGCGGCACCGGTGTACCCAGTCGCGCGCCCCCAGCGCGCAAACCGTTGGCGGACCCCCGGACCTGCAGCCGGTCCAAGCGGGGCGCCGGCCGGGCGGAACGGGATCCCAGCGAGGGGGGAGCCCGGTCCCGGGCCTCGGCCGAAACCTGGCCGGCGGCCCCGGGTCCCCGGGAAGCTCCGCGGACGGTGCTCACACCGGTCTACCGGGCCTCTCCGACCCCGTGCGCCGGCGCGCCAAGCAAGCGTCTCGTTCGGGGACCTCGGCCGCGACGCGGCGTCTGGATCAACGGCCTCGGTTTGGCAGCTCGGGGCCGTCCGCGAACGGTAGGCGTACCGGTCTACCGGGCCTATCCCAGTCGTGCCCCTTGAGCGGGGATACCGTTCGCCGACCTCGGACCTCCACTCGGTCCCAGCGGGCCCCCGGGAAACTCCTCGGACGGTATTCGGACCGGTCTACCGGGCCTCTCCGACCCCGGCCGCCGGCGCGGGAAGGCGGCCTCTCGTTCGGGGACCCCGCACGGGCGCGCGGAACGGGAACGCGGCCTGGGCGGCGCCGGCGGACCCTGCCCGTCGACTCTGTGACGGCGCGGGGCCCCGGGGCCGTGCGCGGACGGTAGTCGTTCCGGTCTACCGGGCCTCTCCGACCCGGCGGCCGGCGCGGGAAGACGGCGTCTCGTTCGTACCCGTCGCGGGGAGCACGTGCCGCGTTGTGGGACCGTCCGCGAACCGGTCTACCCGGCCGATCCCAGCGCGGGCCGCGGGTGCCGTCGTTGCGCGGTAGTGGCCCCGGTCTACCGGCCTGAGCCGAGCGCTGACGGAAGCCTGGCCTGTACAGCTCCCGCCCCCCCCAGCCCCCTGTCCGCCTGTCTGTCTCTGTCTCTCTCTCTCTGTGGCTTGGAGTGTAAGGTGTTGAGGTTTGGTGACGGATTCCATTTCGTCTCCATCCATCCTTGCCATTGCTGAGACATGAATTCTCCACCACGATCTCCCAATGGGGATCGATTGAAGACGTGTGCAGCAAAGTCTTCGAAGATCTGAAAGGCCAGAGGATTTTTGTTTCGTTACATACGCAAAACCGTATCTAGGATAATTATCAAGCATAGTTAAGAAATACTTGAAAATTACCTTTAGTAGGTCGAAATGGACCGACAATGTCGGTATGAGCCCCCCCTCCCCCCCGAAAAAATAATAATAATAATAATCCGTGCACACAAACGTGTGGCACGTTTGCCAATAGGGGCTGCTTTGGATACCAACGGAACAATCCAAGTAAATTTCGCAACTACTACTATCAACCATTGACAAATTCAGGCATCTTGGATAAAACTGCAAAGGATGCATGGCCCAAACGACGATGCCAACGGTGAACACATCTGGAATGAAAAGATTAGTAGTTAGTCAGTACAGGTTTAACGTTTGCAACGTTATGCGGAACCTCAGGTTGGTTCTTTGATCAACCTTTTGAACTTCATCGGCTCTAGGAGCCTTCGTTTCTGCAGTAGCAACAGGTTTGGCTCTCTCTCTCTCTCTCTCTCTCTCTCTCTCTCTCTCTCTCTCTCTCTCTCTCTCTCTCTCTCTCTGCACCTTGGAACTTTTATACTTGCTTCAATTTTCATCTGGGGTTTTGCCTTTAAGTAGTAAACACCTCT
>NC_091959.1:29566472-29568972 GCF_031021105.1 Erythrolamprus reginae | reverse complement strand
TGATCCCGATCTTCGGACCCCCGAATCGAAGGTCGTTTCGGCCCGGCAGGCCGCCGAGCCGACGGAACTCGCGGCTCCCCGCGCCGGCCCGAGCCGACGGATCCGAGCCGTCGACAGCTTCCGGGTATACCGGCCGCCCACGGCGGTCCTCTGAGCCCAGCGGCCGCGGCCGAGGAATGCGAGCGGTGCCAGCGGGGGGGGGGAGGGGGGGCGTCGGAGGGGATCCGGGCGCGGGCCTGGGTGCCGGACCTCGGGCGTCGGCGCGGGGACGGCTGGGGGCCCAGGGGCCCTTCGCGAACTTTAGTCGGACCGGTCCACTCGGCCTCTCGGACCCCGGGCGCCGGCGCGGGAAGCCACCGTCTCGTTCGGGGAACGCGACCTGGGAAGCCCCGCGCCTCGCCGACAGACCGGCGCGGGGCCCCGGGGCCGCCCGCGACCGGTAGCGGCACCGGTGTACCCAATCGCGCGCCGGCAGCGCGCAAACCGTTGGCGGACCCCCGGACCTCCAGCCGGTCCCATCGGGGCGCCGGCCGGGCGGAACTGGATCCCAACGAGGTGAGCCCGATCCCGGGCCTCGGCCGAAACCTGGGCGGCGGCCCGGACCCCCGGGCAGCTCCGCGGACGGTGCTCACACCGGTCTACCGGGCCTCTCGGCGCCCCGAGCGCCGGCGCGGGAAGCCACCGTCTCGTTAGGGGAACTCGACCTGGGAAGCGCCTGCAGCGCGCAAACCGTTGGCGGACCCCCGGACCTGCAGCCGGTCCCAGCGGGGCGCCGCCCGGGCGGAACTGGATCCCAGCGAGGGGAGCCCGGTCCCGGGCCTCGGCCGAAACCTGGCCGGCGGCCCGGATCCCCGGGCAGCTCCGCGGACGGTGTTCACACCGGTCTACCGGGCCTCTCGGGGCCCCGGGCGCCGGCGCGGGAAGCCAACGTCTCGTTAGGGGAACTCGGCCTGGGAAGCGCCGCGCCTCGGTGACGGACCTCGCCCGTCGCGGCGCCGCCCGCGACCGGTAGCGGCACCGGTGTACCCAGTCGCGCGCCCCCAGCGCGCAAACCGTTGGCGGACCCCCGGACCTGCAGCCGGTCCAAGCGGGGCGCCGGCCGGGCGGAACGGGATCCCAGCGAGGGGGGAGCCCGGTCCCGGGCCTCGGCCGAAACCTGGCCGGCGGCCCCGGGTCCCCGGGAAGCTCCGCGGACGGTGCTCACACCGGTCTACCGGGCCTCTCCGACCCCGTGCGCCGGCGCGCCAAGCAAGCGTCTCGTTCGGGGACCTCGGCCGCGACGCGGCGTCTGGATCAACGGCCTCGGTTTGGCAGCTCGGGGCCGTCCGCGAACGGTAGGCGTACCGGTCTACCGGGCCTATCCCAGTCGTGCCCCTTGAGCGGGGATACCGTTCGCCGACCTCGGACCTCCACTCGGTCCCAGCGGGCCCCCGGGAAACTCCTCGGACGGTATTCGGACCGGTCTACCGGGCCTCTCCGACCCCGGCCGCCGGCGCGGGAAGGCGGCCTCTCGTTCGGGGACCCCGCACGGGCGCGCGGAACGGGAACGCGGCCTGGGCGGCGCCGGCGGACCCTGCCCGTCGACTCTGTGACGGCGCGGGGCCCCGGGGCCGTGCGCGGACGGTAGTCGTTCCGGTCTACCGGGCCTCTCCGACCCGGCGGCCGGCGCGGGAAGACGGCGTCTCGTTCGTACCCGTCGCGGGGAGCACGTGCCGCGTTGTGGGACCGTCCGCGAACCGGTCTACCCGGCCGATCCCAGCGCGGGCCGCGGGTGCCGTCGTTGCGCGGTAGTGGCCCCGGTCTACCGGCCTGAGCCGAGCGCTGACGGAAGCCTGGCCTGTACAGCTCCCGCCCCCCCCAGCCCCCTGTCCGCCTGTCTGTCTCTGTCTCTCTCTCTCTGTGGCTTGGAGTGTAAGGTGTTGAGGTTTGGTGACGGATTCCATTTCGTCTCCATCCATCCTTGCCATTGCTGAGACATGAATTCTCCACCACGATCTCCCAATGGGGATCGATTGAAGACGTGTGCAGCAAAGTCTTCGAAGATCTGAAAGGCCAGAGGATTTTTGTTTCGTTACATACGCAAAACCGTATCTAGGATAATTATCAAGCATAGTTAAGAAATACTTGAAAATTACCTTTAGTAGGTCGAAATGGACCGACAATGTCGGTATGAGCCCCCCCTCCCCCCCGAAAAAATAATAATAATAATAATCCGTGCACACAAACGTGTGGCACGTTTGCCAATAGGGGCTGCTTTGGATACCAACGGAACAATCCAAGTAAATTTCGCAACTACTACTATCAACCATTGACAAATTCAGGCATCTTGGATAAAACTGCAAAGGATGCATGGCCCAAACGACGATGCCAACGGTGAACACATCTGGAATGAAAAGATTAGTAGTTAGTCAGTACAGGTTTAACGTTTGCAACGTTATGCGGAACCTCAGGTTGGTTCTTTGATCAACCTTTTGAACTTCATCGGCTCTAGGAGCCTTCG
>NC_091959.1:29553972-29556472 GCF_031021105.1 Erythrolamprus reginae | reverse complement strand
TCGGCGCGGGGACGGCTGGGGGCCCAGGGGCCCTTCGCGAACTTTAGTCGGACCGGTCCACTCGGCCTCTCGGACCCCGGGCGCCGGCGCGGGAAGCCACCGTCTCGTTCGGGGAACGCGACCTGGGAAGCCCCGCGCCTCGCCGACAGACCGGCGCGGGGCCCCGGGGCCGCCCGCGACCGGTAGCGGCACCGGTGTACCCAATCGCGCGCCGGCAGCGCGCAAACCGTTGGCGGACCCCCGGACCTCCAGCCGGTCCCATCGGGGCGCCGGCCGGGCGGAACTGGATCCCAACGAGGTGAGCCCGATCCCGGGCCTCGGCCGAAACCTGGGCGGCGGCCCGGACCCCCGGGCAGCTCCGCGGACGGTGCTCACACCGGTCTACCGGGCCTCTCGGCGCCCCGAGCGCCGGCGCGGGAAGCCACCGTCTCGTTAGGGGAACTCGACCTGGGAAGCGCCTGCAGCGCGCAAACCGTTGGCGGACCCCCGGACCTGCAGCCGGTCCCAGCGGGGCGCCGCCCGGGCGGAACTGGATCCCAGCGAGGGGAGCCCGGTCCCGGGCCTCGGCCGAAACCTGGCCGGCGGCCCGGATCCCCGGGCAGCTCCGCGGACGGTGTTCACACCGGTCTACCGGGCCTCTCGGGGCCCCGGGCGCCGGCGCGGGAAGCCAACGTCTCGTTAGGGGAACTCGGCCTGGGAAGCGCCGCGCCTCGGTGACGGACCTCGCCCGTCGCGGCGCCGCCCGCGACCGGTAGCGGCACCGGTGTACCCAGTCGCGCGCCCCCAGCGCGCAAACCGTTGGCGGACCCCCGGACCTGCAGCCGGTCCAAGCGGGGCGCCGGCCGGGCGGAACGGGATCCCAGCGAGGGGGGAGCCCGGTCCCGGGCCTCGGCCGAAACCTGGCCGGCGGCCCCGGGTCCCCGGGAAGCTCCGCGGACGGTGCTCACACCGGTCTACCGGGCCTCTCCGACCCCGTGCGCCGGCGCGCCAAGCAAGCGTCTCGTTCGGGGACCTCGGCCGCGACGCGGCGTCTGGATCAACGGCCTCGGTTTGGCAGCTCGGGGCCGTCCGCGAACGGTAGGCGTACCGGTCTACCGGGCCTATCCCAGTCGTGCCCCTTGAGCGGGGATACCGTTCGCCGACCTCGGACCTCCACTCGGTCCCAGCGGGCCCCCGGGAAACTCCTCGGACGGTATTCGGACCGGTCTACCGGGCCTCTCCGACCCCGGCCGCCGGCGCGGGAAGGCGGCCTCTCGTTCGGGGACCCCGCACGGGCGCGCGGAACGGGAACGCGGCCTGGGCGGCGCCGGCGGACCCTGCCCGTCGACTCTGTGACGGCGCGGGGCCCCGGGGCCGTGCGCGGACGGTAGTCGTTCCGGTCTACCGGGCCTCTCCGACCCGGCGGCCGGCGCGGGAAGACGGCGTCTCGTTCGTACCCGTCGCGGGGAGCACGTGCCGCGTTGTGGGACCGTCCGCGAACCGGTCTACCCGGCCGATCCCAGCGCGGGCCGCGGGTGCCGTCGTTGCGCGGTAGTGGCCCCGGTCTACCGGCCTGAGCCGAGCGCTGACGGAAGCCTGGCCTGTACAGCTCCCGCCCCCCCCAGCCCCCTGTCCGCCTGTCTGTCTCTGTCTCTCTCTCTCTGTGGCTTGGAGTGTAAGGTGTTGAGGTTTGGTGACGGATTCCATTTCGTCTCCATCCATCCTTGCCATTGCTGAGACATGAATTCTCCACCACGATCTCCCAATGGGGATCGATTGAAGACGTGTGCAGCAAAGTCTTCGAAGATCTGAAAGGCCAGAGGATTTTTGTTTCGTTACATACGCAAAACCGTATCTAGGATAATTATCAAGCATAGTTAAGAAATACTTGAAAATTACCTTTAGTAGGTCGAAATGGACCGACAATGTCGGTATGAGCCCCCCCTCCCCCCCGAAAAAATAATAATAATAATAATCCGTGCACACAAACGTGTGGCACGTTTGCCAATAGGGGCTGCTTTGGATACCAACGGAACAATCCAAGTAAATTTCGCAACTACTACTATCAACCATTGACAAATTCAGGCATCTTGGATAAAACTGCAAAGGATGCATGGCCCAAACGACGATGCCAACGGTGAACACATCTGGAATGAAAAGATTAGTAGTTAGTCAGTACAGGTTTAACGTTTGCAACGTTATGCGGAACCTCAGGTTGGTTCTTTGATCAACCTTTTGAACTTCATCGGCTCTAGGAGCCTTCGTTTCTGCAGTAGCAACAGGTTTGGCTCTCTCTCTCTCTCTCTCTCTCTCTCTCTCTCTCTCTCTCTCTCTCTCTCTCTCTCTCTGCACCTTGGAACTTTTATACTTGCTTCAATTTTCATCTGGGGTTTTGCCTTTAAGTAGTAAACACCTCTAATTGGAAAAGCACGAGCAACAACTGTCTCGTTCTTGATAACGTGGAGTTCTTTTTCTAAGAGCATAAGTCTTCGTTTAGATGATACATACTGAGTAAGTTACT
>NC_091959.1:29511474-29513974 GCF_031021105.1 Erythrolamprus reginae | reverse complement strand
AACAAAATGGGAAATTATCCAACTTCAACTAACTTCACATTGCGGCCCCTTGTCCTTGTGTTCACTTTCCTATCAGAAACGCTTCCCTCCCGAACCTTATATCCAGGTTACAACCAGCCCAGGAGAACAGACTTCCAACGCACTCAATATCCTGATTCGCAACGCTCTCAATCTGCGGCAGGCGCAGAAGCTCCAGCAACTCCGACAGATCATCTCAACGAGGTTCCAGAAGTGAACCACGTCCTTCCGTCGGTTCTTTGGTCCCGAACAACGTTCCACAGTCAGATCCAGAGCATGACATCCGACGTTTATGGACTTTAGATAGCGGAGCCGCTTTTCACGTTACTTGCCAAAGAGAACTTTTCACAGAACTACGTAAGACTGACATAAAAGAACTACATTCAGGGTCAAATCACCTATGAAAAGTTGAAGGAGAAGGGAAACTGCTTACGTAAAAGAATTAGACCAAACGATTCCACGTGTTCTATACATTCCGGAAGCTGCAAGTAACTTACTCAGTATGTATCATCTAAACGAAGACTTATGCTCTTAGAAAAAGAACTCCACGTTATCAAGAACGAGACAGTTGTTGCTCGTGCTTTTCCAATTAGAGGTGTTTACTACTTAAAGGCAAAACCCCAGATGAAAATTGAAGCAAGTATAAAAGTTCCAAGGTGCAGAGAGAGAGAGAGAGAGAGAGAGAGAGAGAGAGAGAGAGAGAGAGAGAGAGAGAGAGCCAAACCTGTTGCTACTGCAGAAACGAAGGCTCCTAGAGCCGATGAAGTTCAAAAGGTTGATCAAAGAACCAACCTGAGGTTCCGCATAACGTTGCAAACGTTAAACCTGTACTGACTAACTACTAATCTTTTCATTCCAGATGTGTTCACCGTTGGCATCGTCGTTTGGGCCATGCATCCTTTGCAGTTTTATCCAAGATGCCTGAATTTGTCAATGGTTGATAGTAGTAGTTGCGAAATTTACTTGGATTGTTCCGTTGGTATCCAAAGCAGCCCCTATTGGCAAACGTGCCACACGTTTGTGTGCACGGATTATTATTATTATTATTATTTCGGGGGGGAGGGGGGGCTCATACCGACATTGTCGGTCCATTTCGACCTACTAAAGGTAATTTTCAAGTATTTCTTAACTATGCTTGATAATTATCCTAGATACGGTTTTGCGTATGTAACGAAACAAAAATCCTCTGGCCTTTCAGATCTTCGAAGACTTTGCTGCACACGTCTTCAATCGATCCCCATTGGGAGATCGTGGTGGAGAATTCATGTCTCAGCAATGGCAAGGATGGATGGAGACGAAATGGAATCCGTCACCAAACCTCAACACCTTACACTCCAAGCCACAGAGAGAGAGAGACAGAGACAGACAGGCGGACAGGGGGCTGGGGGGGGGCGGGAGCTGTACAGGCCAGGCTTCCGTCAGCGCTCGGCTCAGGCCGGTAGACCGGGGCCACTACCGCGCAACGACGGCACCCGCGGCCCGCGCTGGGATCGGCCGGGTAGACCGGTTCGCGGACGGTCCCACAACGCGGCACGTGCTCCCCGCGACGGGTACGAACGAGACGCCGTCTTCCCGCGCCGGCCGCCGGGTCGGAGAGGCCCGGTAGACCGGAACGACTACCGTCCGCGCACGGCCCCGGGGCCCCGCGCCGTCACAGAGTCGACGGGCAGGGTCCGCCGGCGCCGCCCAGGCCGCGTTCCCGTTCCGCGCGCCCGTGCGGGGTCCCCGAACGAGAGGCCGCCTTCCCGCGCCGGCGGCCGGGGTCGGAGAGGCCCGGTAGACCGGTCCGAATACCGTCCGAGGAGTTTCCCGGGGGCCCGCTGGGACCGAGTGGAGGTCCGAGGTCGGCGAACGGTATCCCCGCTCAAGGGGCACGACTGGGATAGGCCCGGTAGACCGGTACGCCTACCGTTCGCGGACGGCCCCGAGCTGCCAAACCGAGGCCGTTGATCCAGACGCCGCGTCGCGGCCGAGGTCCCCGAACGAGACGCTTGCTTGGCGCGCCGGCGCACGGGGTCGGAGAGGCCCGGTAGACCGGTGTGAGCACCGTCCGCGGAGCTTCCCGGGGACCCGGGGCCGCCGGCCAGGTTTCGGCCGAGGCCCGGGACCGGGCTCCCCCTCGCTGGGATCCAGTTCCGCCCGGCCGGCGCCCCGCTTGGACCGGCTGCAGGTCCGGGGGTCCGCCAACGGTTTGCGCGCTGGGGGCGCGCGACTGGGTACACCGGTGCCGCTACCGGTCGCGGGCGGCGCCGCGACGGGCGAGGTCCGTCACCGAGGCGCGGCGCTTCCCAGGCCGAGTTCCCCTAACGAGACGTTGGCTTCCCGCGCCGGCGCCCGGGGCCCCGAGAGGCCCGGTAGACCGGTGTGAACACCGTCCGCGGAGCTGCCCGGGGATCCGGGCCGCCGGCCAGGTTTCGGCCGAGGCCCGGGACCGGGCTCCCCTCGCTGGGATCCAGTTCCGCCCGGGCGGCGCCCCGCTGGG
>NC_091959.1:29483974-29486474 GCF_031021105.1 Erythrolamprus reginae | reverse complement strand
CTCCGACAGATCATCTCAACGAGGTTCCAGAAGTGAACCACGTCCTTCCGTCGGTTCTTTGGTCCCGAACAACGTTCCACAGTCAGATCCAGAGCATGACATCCGACGTTTATGGACTTTAGATAGCGGAGCCGCTTTTCACGTTACTTGCCAAAGAGAACTTTTCACAGAACTACGTAAGACTGACATAAAAGAACTACATTCAGGGTCAAATCACCTATGAAAAGTTGAAGGAGAAGGGAAACTGCTTACGTAAAAGAATTAGACCAAACGATTCCACGTGTTCTATACATTCCGGAAGCTGCAAGTAACTTACTCAGTATGTATCATCTAAACGAAGACTTATGCTCTTAGAAAAAGAACTCCACGTTATCAAGAACGAGACAGTTGTTGCTCGTGCTTTTCCAATTAGAGGTGTTTACTACTTAAAGGCAAAACCCCAGATGAAAATTGAAGCAAGTATAAAAGTTCCAAGGTGCAGAGAGAGAGAGAGAGAGAGAGAGAGAGAGAGAGAGAGAGAGAGAGAGAGAGAGAGAGCCAAACCTGTTGCTACTGCAGAAACGAAGGCTCCTAGAGCCGATGAAGTTCAAAAGGTTGATCAAAGAACCAACCTGAGGTTCCGCATAACGTTGCAAACGTTAAACCTGTACTGACTAACTACTAATCTTTTCATTCCAGATGTGTTCACCGTTGGCATCGTCGTTTGGGCCATGCATCCTTTGCAGTTTTATCCAAGATGCCTGAATTTGTCAATGGTTGATAGTAGTAGTTGCGAAATTTACTTGGATTGTTCCGTTGGTATCCAAAGCAGCCCCTATTGGCAAACGTGCCACACGTTTGTGTGCACGGATTATTATTATTATTATTATTTCGGGGGGGAGGGGGGGCTCATACCGACATTGTCGGTCCATTTCGACCTACTAAAGGTAATTTTCAAGTATTTCTTAACTATGCTTGATAATTATCCTAGATACGGTTTTGCGTATGTAACGAAACAAAAATCCTCTGGCCTTTCAGATCTTCGAAGACTTTGCTGCACACGTCTTCAATCGATCCCCATTGGGAGATCGTGGTGGAGAATTCATGTCTCAGCAATGGCAAGGATGGATGGAGACGAAATGGAATCCGTCACCAAACCTCAACACCTTACACTCCAAGCCACAGAGAGAGAGAGACAGAGACAGACAGGCGGACAGGGGGCTGGGGGGGGGCGGGAGCTGTACAGGCCAGGCTTCCGTCAGCGCTCGGCTCAGGCCGGTAGACCGGGGCCACTACCGCGCAACGACGGCACCCGCGGCCCGCGCTGGGATCGGCCGGGTAGACCGGTTCGCGGACGGTCCCACAACGCGGCACGTGCTCCCCGCGACGGGTACGAACGAGACGCCGTCTTCCCGCGCCGGCCGCCGGGTCGGAGAGGCCCGGTAGACCGGAACGACTACCGTCCGCGCACGGCCCCGGGGCCCCGCGCCGTCACAGAGTCGACGGGCAGGGTCCGCCGGCGCCGCCCAGGCCGCGTTCCCGTTCCGCGCGCCCGTGCGGGGTCCCCGAACGAGAGGCCGCCTTCCCGCGCCGGCGGCCGGGGTCGGAGAGGCCCGGTAGACCGGTCCGAATACCGTCCGAGGAGTTTCCCGGGGGCCCGCTGGGACCGAGTGGAGGTCCGAGGTCGGCGAACGGTATCCCCGCTCAAGGGGCACGACTGGGATAGGCCCGGTAGACCGGTACGCCTACCGTTCGCGGACGGCCCCGAGCTGCCAAACCGAGGCCGTTGATCCAGACGCCGCGTCGCGGCCGAGGTCCCCGAACGAGACGCTTGCTTGGCGCGCCGGCGCACGGGGTCGGAGAGGCCCGGTAGACCGGTGTGAGCACCGTCCGCGGAGCTTCCCGGGGACCCGGGGCCGCCGGCCAGGTTTCGGCCGAGGCCCGGGACCGGGCTCCCCCTCGCTGGGATCCAGTTCCGCCCGGCCGGCGCCCCGCTTGGACCGGCTGCAGGTCCGGGGGTCCGCCAACGGTTTGCGCGCTGGGGGCGCGCGACTGGGTACACCGGTGCCGCTACCGGTCGCGGGCGGCGCCGCGACGGGCGAGGTCCGTCACCGAGGCGCGGCGCTTCCCAGGCCGAGTTCCCCTAACGAGACGTTGGCTTCCCGCGCCGGCGCCCGGGGCCCCGAGAGGCCCGGTAGACCGGTGTGAACACCGTCCGCGGAGCTGCCCGGGGATCCGGGCCGCCGGCCAGGTTTCGGCCGAGGCCCGGGACCGGGCTCCCCTCGCTGGGATCCAGTTCCGCCCGGGCGGCGCCCCGCTGGGACCGGCTGCAGGTCCGGGGGTCCGCCAACGGTTTGCGCGCTGCAGGCGCTTCCCAGGTCGAGTTCCCCTAACGAGACGGTGGCTTCCCGCGCCGGCGCTCGGGGCGCCGAGAGGCCCGGTAGACCGGTGTGAGCACCGTCCGCGGAGCTGCCCGGGGGTCCGGGCCGCCGCCCAGGTTTCGGCCGAGGCCCGGGATCGG
>NC_091959.1:29456474-29458974 GCF_031021105.1 Erythrolamprus reginae | reverse complement strand
TTGCTCGTGCTTTTCCAATTAGAGGTGTTTACTACTTAAAGGCAAAACCCCAGATGAAAATTGAAGCAAGTATAAAAGTTCCAAGGTGCAGAGAGAGAGAGAGAGAGAGAGAGAGAGAGAGAGAGAGAGAGAGAGAGAGCCAAACCTGTTGCTACTGCAGAAACGAAGGCTCCTAGAGCCGATGAAGTTCAAAAGGTTGATCAAAGAACCAACCTGAGGTTCCGCATAACGTTGCAAACGTTAAACCTGTACTGACTAACTACTAATCTTTTCATTCCAGATGTGTTCACCGTTGGCATCGTCGTTTGGGCCATGCATCCTTTGCAGTTTTATCCAAGATGCCTGAATTTGTCAATGGTTGATAGTAGTAGTTGCGAAATTTACTTGGATTGTTCCGTTGGTATCCAAAGCAGCCCCTATTGGCAAACGTGCCACACGTTTGTGTGCACGGATTATTATTATTATTATTATTTCGGGGGGGAGGGGGGGCTCATACCGACATTGTCGGTCCATTTCGACCTACTAAAGGTAATTTTCAAGTATTTCTTAACTATGCTTGATAATTATCCTAGATACGGTTTTGCGTATGTAACGAAACAAAAATCCTCTGGCCTTTCAGATCTTCGAAGACTTTGCTGCACACGTCTTCAATCGATCCCCATTGGGAGATCGTGGTGGAGAATTCATGTCTCAGCAATGGCAAGGATGGATGGAGACGAAATGGAATCCGTCACCAAACCTCAACACCTTACACTCCAAGCCACAGAGAGAGAGAGACAGAGACAGACAGGCGGACAGGGGGCTGGGGGGGGGCGGGAGCTGTACAGGCCAGGCTTCCGTCAGCGCTCGGCTCAGGCCGGTAGACCGGGGCCACTACCGCGCAACGACGGCACCCGCGGCCCGCGCTGGGATCGGCCGGGTAGACCGGTTCGCGGACGGTCCCACAACGCGGCACGTGCTCCCCGCGACGGGTACGAACGAGACGCCGTCTTCCCGCGCCGGCCGCCGGGTCGGAGAGGCCCGGTAGACCGGAACGACTACCGTCCGCGCACGGCCCCGGGGCCCCGCGCCGTCACAGAGTCGACGGGCAGGGTCCGCCGGCGCCGCCCAGGCCGCGTTCCCGTTCCGCGCGCCCGTGCGGGGTCCCCGAACGAGAGGCCGCCTTCCCGCGCCGGCGGCCGGGGTCGGAGAGGCCCGGTAGACCGGTCCGAATACCGTCCGAGGAGTTTCCCGGGGGCCCGCTGGGACCGAGTGGAGGTCCGAGGTCGGCGAACGGTATCCCCGCTCAAGGGGCACGACTGGGATAGGCCCGGTAGACCGGTACGCCTACCGTTCGCGGACGGCCCCGAGCTGCCAAACCGAGGCCGTTGATCCAGACGCCGCGTCGCGGCCGAGGTCCCCGAACGAGACGCTTGCTTGGCGCGCCGGCGCACGGGGTCGGAGAGGCCCGGTAGACCGGTGTGAGCACCGTCCGCGGAGCTTCCCGGGGACCCGGGGCCGCCGGCCAGGTTTCGGCCGAGGCCCGGGACCGGGCTCCCCCTCGCTGGGATCCAGTTCCGCCCGGCCGGCGCCCCGCTTGGACCGGCTGCAGGTCCGGGGGTCCGCCAACGGTTTGCGCGCTGGGGGCGCGCGACTGGGTACACCGGTGCCGCTACCGGTCGCGGGCGGCGCCGCGACGGGCGAGGTCCGTCACCGAGGCGCGGCGCTTCCCAGGCCGAGTTCCCCTAACGAGACGTTGGCTTCCCGCGCCGGCGCCCGGGGCCCCGAGAGGCCCGGTAGACCGGTGTGAACACCGTCCGCGGAGCTGCCCGGGGATCCGGGCCGCCGGCCAGGTTTCGGCCGAGGCCCGGGACCGGGCTCCCCTCGCTGGGATCCAGTTCCGCCCGGGCGGCGCCCCGCTGGGACCGGCTGCAGGTCCGGGGGTCCGCCAACGGTTTGCGCGCTGCAGGCGCTTCCCAGGTCGAGTTCCCCTAACGAGACGGTGGCTTCCCGCGCCGGCGCTCGGGGCGCCGAGAGGCCCGGTAGACCGGTGTGAGCACCGTCCGCGGAGCTGCCCGGGGGTCCGGGCCGCCGCCCAGGTTTCGGCCGAGGCCCGGGATCGGGCTCACCTCGTTGGGATCCAGTTCCGCCCGGCCGGCGCCCCGATGGGACCGGCTGGAGGTCCGGGGGTCCGCCAACGGTTTGCGCGCTGCCGGCGCGCGATTGGGTACACCGGTGCCGCTACCGGTCGCGGGCGGCCCCGGGGCCCCGCGCCGGTCTGTCGGCGAGGCGCGGGGCTTCCCAGGTCGCGTTCCCCGAACGAGACGGTGGCTTCCCGCGCCGGCGCCCGGGGTCCGAGAGGCCGAGTGGACCGGTCCGACTAAAGTTCGCGAAGGGCCCCTGGGCCCCCAGCCGTCCCCGCGCCGACGCCCGAGGTCCGGCACCCAGGCCCGCGCCCGGATCCCCTCCGACGCCCCCCCTCCCCCCCCCCCGCTGGCACCGCTCGCATTCCTCGGCCGCG
>NC_091959.1:29443974-29446474 GCF_031021105.1 Erythrolamprus reginae | reverse complement strand
CCCTTCTCTTTCCTTTCTCCCTCTACGGGTAGACCGGCGGCAGAAAGAGGGTGATTGGTATTTTCCTTTCAACTGTCGCCGGTGGCCCGACCTCTCTCCCCTTACCCTTCTCCCTCTACGGGTAGACCGGCGGCAGAAAGAGGGTGATTGGTATTTTCCTTTCAACTGTCGCCGGTGGCCCGACCTCTCTCCCCTTACCCTTCTCTTTCCTTTCTCCCTCTACGGGTAGACCGGCGGCAGAAAGAGGGTGATTGGTATTTTCCTTTCAACTGTCGCCGGTGGCCCGACCTCTCTCCCCTTACTCTTCTCTTTCCTTTCTCCCTCTACGGGTAGACCGGCGGCAGAAAGAGAGTGTTGGGTATTTTCCTTTCAGCTTCTGCCTGGACGTTCTCTCTCTCCCTCTCCTAGACCGGCACCAGAAAGAGTCTGCTGGGAGTTTTTGTCCCCCTTCCAACTTCTGCCGGTAGACCTGGGGGCGGGGCGGGGCGGGCTCCCTCTCTCTCCTCTTTTCCTTTCGACCTCTCTCTTCCCCACGCTGGTGATCTGACAAGTGGTCCGTCTTCGACACCAGACGCTTGTTTCTTCCTCACGCTCTCTAGCTCTATTTAGGTTCTATTTAATTAACAAAGCCATTTTGGATTCGTGGCTGGCCATGCCAGCGTAAGTTAAAGTTCATCGACGCAAACCCACGCCTGCCGGTGCAACCGCCGGGACCGATATGGGAAAGGGAGGGCTGGTTTCTTCACCGGTTCAGTCACCTAGGAGACGAGCCGCTGTGTCAGGACCCTTTTTTCCCCCTTCCCGACCCGCTAGTATTTCGAGCCATTTTTTTTTTAGTGGCCAAGGATGGATATTTCCCCCCACCGGCTATAATGTAGAGAGGAAACATTTTCCATCCGGTATCCAACCGGCCACATTCGCGATACTGTAGCATCGCCGACGTAAAAGAAACTCGAAACAAAATGGGAAATTATCCAACTTCAACTAACTTCACATTGCGGCCCCTTGTCCTTGTGTTCACTTTCCTATCAGAAACGCTTCCCTCCCGAACCTTATATCCAGGTTACAACCAGCCCAGGAGAACAGACTTCCAACGCACTCAATATCCTGATTCGCAACGCTCTCAATCTGCGGCAGGCGCAGAAGCTCCAGCAACTCCGACAGATCATCTCAACGAGGTTCCAGAAGTGAACCACGTCCTTCCGTCGGTTCTTTGGTCCCGAACAACGTTCCACAGTCAGATCCAGAGCATGACATCCGACGTTTATGGACTTTAGATAGCGGAGCCGCTTTTCACGTTACTTGCCAAAGAGAACTTTTCACAGAACTACGTAAGACTGACATAAAAGAACTACATTCAGGGTCAAATCACCTATGAAAAGTTGAAGGAGAAGGGAAACTGCTTACGTAAAAGAATTAGACCAAACGATTCCACGTGTTCTATACATTCCGGAAGCTGCAAGTAACTTACTCAGTATGTATCATCTAAACGAAGACTTATGCTCTTAGAAAAAGAACTCCACGTTATCAAGAACGAGACAGTTGTTGCTCGTGCTTTTCCAATTAGAGGTGTTTACTACTTAAAGGCAAAACCCCAGATGAAAATTGAAGCAAGTATAAAAGTTCCAAGGTGCAGAGAGAGAGAGAGAGAGAGAGAGAGAGAGAGAGAGAGAGAGAGAGAGAGAGAGCCAAACCTGTTGCTACTGCAGAAACGAAGGCTCCTAGAGCCGATGAAGTTCAAAAGGTTGATCAAAGAACCAACCTGAGGTTCCGCATAACGTTGCAAACGTTAAACCTGTACTGACTAACTACTAATCTTTTCATTCCAGATGTGTTCACCGTTGGCATCGTCGTTTGGGCCATGCATCCTTTGCAGTTTTATCCAAGATGCCTGAATTTGTCAATGGTTGATAGTAGTAGTTGCGAAATTTACTTGGATTGTTCCGTTGGTATCCAAAGCAGCCCCTATTGGCAAACGTGCCACACGTTTGTGTGCACGGATTATTATTATTATTATTATTTCGGGGGGGAGGGGGGGCTCATACCGACATTGTCGGTCCATTTCGACCTACTAAAGGTAATTTTCAAGTATTTCTTAACTATGCTTGATAATTATCCTAGATACGGTTTTGCGTATGTAACGAAACAAAAATCCTCTGGCCTTTCAGATCTTCGAAGACTTTGCTGCACACGTCTTCAATCGATCCCCATTGGGAGATCGTGGTGGAGAATTCATGTCTCAGCAATGGCAAGGATGGATGGAGACGAAATGGAATCCGTCACCAAACCTCAACACCTTACACTCCAAGCCACAGAGAGAGAGAGACAGAGACAGACAGGCGGACAGGGGGCTGGGGGGGGGCGGGAGCTGTACAGGCCAGGCTTCCGTCAGCGCTCGGCTCAGGCCGGTAGACCGGGGCCACTACCGCGCAACGACGGCACCCGCGGCCCGCGCTGGGATCGGCCGGGTAGACCGGTTCGCGGACGGTCCCACAACGCG
>NC_091959.1:29428974-29431474 GCF_031021105.1 Erythrolamprus reginae | reverse complement strand
AAACAAAATGGGAAATTATCCAACTTCAACTAACTTCACATTGCGGCCCCTTGTCCTTGTGTTCACTTTCCTATCAGAAACGCTTCCCTCCCGAACCTTATATCCAGGTTACAACCAGCCCAGGAGAACAGACTTCCAACGCACTCAATATCCTGATTCGCAACGCTCTCAATCTGCGGCAGGCGCAGAAGCTCCAGCAACTCCGACAGATCATCTCAACGAGGTTCCAGAAGTGAACCACGTCCTTCCGTCGGTTCTTTGGTCCCGAACAACGTTCCACAGTCAGATCCAGAGCATGACATCCGACGTTTATGGACTTTAGATAGCGGAGCCGCTTTTCACGTTACTTGCCAAAGAGAACTTTTCACAGAACTACGTAAGACTGACATAAAAGAACTACATTCAGGGTCAAATCACCTATGAAAAGTTGAAGGAGAAGGGAAACTGCTTACGTAAAAGAATTAGACCAAACGATTCCACGTGTTCTATACATTCCGGAAGCTGCAAGTAACTTACTCAGTATGTATCATCTAAACGAAGACTTATGCTCTTAGAAAAAGAACTC
Source organism: Erythrolamprus reginae (assembly GCF_031021105.1). Lineage (NCBI taxonomy): Eukaryota > Metazoa > Chordata > Lepidosauria > Squamata > Dipsadidae > Erythrolamprus > Erythrolamprus reginae. The sequence continues at coordinate 29,430,909 of NC_091959.1, read as the reverse complement.
CACGTTATCAAGAACGAGACAGTTGTTGCTCGTGCTTTTCCAATTAGAGGTGTTTACTACTTAAAGGCAAAACCCCAGATGAAAATTGAAGCAAGTATAAAAGTTCCAAGGTGCAGAGAGAGAGAGAGAGAGAGAGAGAGAGAGAGAGAGAGAGAGAGAGAGAGAGAGCCAAACCTGTTGCTACTGCAGAAACGAAGGCTCCTAGAGCCGATGAAGTTCAAAAGGTTGATCAAAGAACCAACCTGAGGTTCCGCATAACGTTGCAAACGTTAAACCTGTACTGACTAACTACTAATCTTTTCATTCCAGATGTGTTCACCGTTGGCATCGTCGTTTGGGCCATGCATCCTTTGCAGTTTTATCCAAGATGCCTGAATTTGTCAATGGTTGATAGTAGTAGTTGCGAAATTTACTTGGATTGTTCCGTTGGTATCCAAAGCAGCCCCTATTGGCAAACGTGCCACACGTTTGTGTGCACGGATTATTATTATTATTATTATTTCGGGGGGGAGGGGGGGCTCATACCGACATTGTCGGTCCATTTCGACCTACTAAAGGTAATTTTCAAGTATTTCTTAACTATGCTTGATAATTATCCTAGATACGGTTTTGCGTATGTAACGAAACAAAAATCCTCTGGCCTTTCAGATCTTCGAAGACTTTGCTGCACACGTCTTCAATCGATCCCCATTGGGAGATCGTGGTGGAGAATTCATGTCTCAGCAATGGCAAGGATGGATGGAGACGAAATGGAATCCGTCACCAAACCTCAACACCTTACACTCCAAGCCACAGAGAGAGAGAGACAGAGACAGACAGGCGGACAGGGGGCTGGGGGGGGGCGGGAGCTGTACAGGCCAGGCTTCCGTCAGCGCTCGGCTCAGGCCGGTAGACCGGGGCCACTACCGCGCAACGACGGCACCCGCGGCCCGCGCTGGGATCGGCCGGGTAGACCGGTTCGCGGACGGTCCCACAACGCGGCACGTGCTCCCCGCGACGGGTACGAACGAGACGCCGTCTTCCCGCGCCGGCCGCCGGGTCGGAGAGGCCCGGTAGACCGGAACGACTACCGTCCGCGCACGGCCCCGGGGCCCCGCGCCGTCACAGAGTCGACGGGCAGGGTCCGCCGGCGCCGCCCAGGCCGCGTTCCCGTTCCGCGCGCCCGTGCGGGGTCCCCGAACGAGAGGCCGCCTTCCCGCGCCGGCGGCCGGGGTCGGAGAGGCCCGGTAGACCGGTCCGAATACCGTCCGAGGAGTTTCCCGGGGGCCCGCTGGGACCGAGTGGAGGTCCGAGGTCGGCGAACGGTATCCCCGCTCAAGGGGCACGACTGGGATAGGCCCGGTAGACCGGTACGCCTACCGTTCGCGGACGGCCCCGAGCTGCCAAACCGAGGCCGTTGATCCAGACGCCGCGTCGCGGCCGAGGTCCCCGAACGAGACGCTTGCTTGGCGCGCCGGCGCACGGGGTCGGAGAGGCCCGGTAGACCGGTGTGAGCACCGTCCGCGGAGCTTCCCGGGGACCCGGGGCCGCCGGCCAGGTTTCGGCCGAGGCCCGGGACCGGGCTCCCCCTCGCTGGGATCCAGTTCCGCCCGGCCGGCGCCCCGCTTGGACCGGCTGCAGGTCCGGGGGTCCGCCAACGGTTTGCGCGCTGGGGGCGCGCGACTGGGTACACCGGTGCCGCTACCGGTCGCGGGCGGCGCCGCGACGGGCGAGGTCCGTCACCGAGGCGCGGCGCTTCCCAGGCCGAGTTCCCCTAACGAGACGTTGGCTTCCCGCGCCGGCGCCCGGGGCCCCGAGAGGCCCGGTAGACCGGTGTGAACACCGTCCGCGGAGCTGCCCGGGGATCCGGGCCGCCGGCCAGGTTTCGGCCGAGGCCCGGGACCGGGCTCCCCTCGCTGGGATCCAGTTCCGCCCGGGCGGCGCCCCGCTGGGACC
>NC_091959.1:29402581-29408774 GCF_031021105.1 Erythrolamprus reginae | reverse complement strand
TTTTGTCGAGCGAGCACGAGCGCGGGGCCGCGGGGGCCCCTTCCTCCCTTCTGCCGCCTCCGAGGGCGGGTGGGGCCGGTCGGCCGCGGAGGCCGCCCTCGCGGGAGGGTGGCACCGGCCGTCGCGGTCCCCGCCGGTCGGGCGGTAGACCTGGTCTGAGCGCGTCCCTTTCCCCCCTTCCCTTCCCTCCCCGCGCGTGGGGAGGGGTGGGTTGTGGGGGGGGAGGGCGGGGAGGCAGCGGTAGACCGGGGACGGACCGAGACTGTTAGGTTTTTTCTTTCGATCTCTCTCCGGTAGACCGGCACCGGAAGGAGACTGTTAGGTTTTTTCTTTAAAACTTTCGCCGGTAGACCCGGGATGTGTCTCTGTCTCTGCTCTCCTCTTTTCTCCCTCTCCGGTAGACCGGCGGCAGAAAGAGAGTGTTTGGTAATTTCCTTTCAACTGTCGCCGGTAGCCAGACCTCTCTCTCCTTAATCTTCTCTTTCTTTTCTCCCTCTCCGGTAGACCGGCGGCAGAAAGAGAGTGTTTGGTAATTTCCTTTCAACTGTCGCCGGTAGCCAGACCTCTCTCTCCTTAATCTTCTCTTTCTTTTCTCCCTCTCCGGTAGACCGGCGGCAGAAAGAGAGTGTTTGGTAATTTCCTTTCAACTGTCGCCGGTAGCCAGACCTCTCTCTCCTTAATCTTCTCTTTCTTTTCTCCCTCTCCGGTAGACCGGCGGCAGAAAGAGAGTGTTTGGTAATTTCCTTTCAACTGTCGCCGGTAGCCAGACCTCTCTCTCCTTAATCTTCTCTTTCTTTTCTCCCTCTCCGGTAGACCGGCGGCAGAAAGAGAGTGTTTGGTAATTTCCTTTCAACTGTCGCCGGTAGCCAGACCTCTCTCTCCTTAATCTTCTCTTTCTTTTCTCCCTCTCCGGTAGACCGGCGGCAGAAAGAGAGTGTTTGGTATTTTCCTTTCAACTGTCGCCGGTAGCCAGACCTCTCTCTCCTTAATCTTCTCTTTCTTTTCTCCCTCTACAGGTAGACCGGCGGCAGAAAGAGAGTGTTTGGTATTTTCCTTTCAGCTGTGGCCGGTAGCCAGACCTCTCTCTCCTTAATCTTCTCTTTCCTTTCTCCCTCTACAGGTAGACCGGCGGCAGAAAGAGAGTGTTTGGTATTTTCCTTTCAGCTGTGGCCGGTAGCCAGACCTCTCTCTCCTTAATCTTCTCTTTCCTTTCTCCCTCTACAGGTAGACCGGCGGCAGAAAGAGAGTGTTTGGTAATTTCCTTTCAACTGTCGCCGGTAGCCAGACCTCTCTCTCCTTAATCTTCTCTTTCCTTTCTCCCTCTACAGGTAGACCCGGCGGCAGAAAGAGAGTGTTTGGTAATTTCCTTTCAACTGTCGCCGGTAGCCAGACCTCTCTCTCCTTAATCTTCTCTTTCCTTTCTCCCTCTACAGGTAGACCCGGAGGCAGAAAGAGAGTGTTTGGTAATTTCCTTTCAACTGTCGCCGGTAGCCAGACCTCTCTCTCCTTAATCTTCTCTTTCCTTTCTCCCTCTACAGGTAGACCCGGCGGCAGAAAGAGAGTGTTTGGTATTTTCCTTTCAGCTGTGGCCGGTAGCGCGACCTCTCTCTCCTTAATCTTCTCTTTCCTTTCTCCCTCTACAGGTAGACCGGCGGCAGAAAGAGAGTGTTTGGTATTTTCCTTTCAGCTGTGGCCGGTAGCGCGACCTCTCTCTCCTTAATCTTCTCTTTCCTTTCTCCCTCTACAGGTAGACCGGCGGCAGAAAGAGAGTGTTTGGTATTTTCCTTTCAGCTGTGGCCGGTAGCGCGACCTCTCTCTCCTTAATCTTCCCTTTCCTTTCTCCTTCTACAGGTAGACCGGCGGCAGAAAGAGAGTGTTTGGTATTTTCCTTTCAGCTTCTGCCTGGACGTTCTGTCTCTCCTTCGCCTAGACCGGCACCAGAAAGAGTCTGTTGGGAGTTTTTGTCCCCCTTCCAACTTCTGCCGGTAGACCTGGGGGCGGGGCGGGCTCCCTCTCTCTCCTCTTTTCCTTTCGACCTCTCTCTTCCCCACGCTGGTGATCTGCCAAGTGGACCGGCTTTGACACCAGACGCTTGTTTCTTCCTCACGCTCTCTAGCTCTATTTAGGTTCTATGTAATTAACAAAGCCATTTTGGATTCGTGGCTGGCCATACCAGCGTAAGTTAAAGTTCATCGACGCAAACCCACGCCTGCCGGTGCAACCGCCAGGACCGATCTGGGAAAGGGAGGGCTGGTTTCTTCACCGGTTCAGTCACCTACTAGGAGACGAGCCGCTGTGTCAGGACCCTTTTGTCCTTCCCGACCCGCTAGTATTTCGAGCCATTTTTTTTAGTGGCCAAGGATGGATATTTCTCCCCCCCCCGGCTGTAATGTAGAGAGGAAACCTTTTCCATCCGGTATCCAACTGGCCACATTCGCGATACTGTAGCATCGCCGACGTAAAAGAAACTCGAAACAAAATGGAAAATTATCCAACTTCAACTAACTTCACATTGCGGCCCCTTGTTCTTGTGTTCACTTTCCTATCAGAAACGCTTCCCTCCCGAACCTTATATCCAGGTTACAAGCAGCCCAGGGGAACAGATTTCCAACGCACTCAATATCCTGATTGGCAACGCTCTCAATCTGCGGCAGGCGCAGAAGCTCCAGCAACTCCGACAGATCATCTCAACGAGGTTCCAGAAGCGAACCACGTCCTTCCGTCGGTTCTTTGGTCCCGAACAACGTTCCACAGTCAGATCCAGAGCATGACATCCGACGTTTATGGACTTTTAGATAGCGGAGCAGCTTTTCACGTTACTTGCCAAAGAGAACTTTTCACAGAACTACGTAAGACTGACATAAAAGAACTACATTCAGGGTCAAATCACCTATGCAAAGTTGAAGGAGAAGGAACTGCTTACGTAAAAGAATTAGACCAAACGATTCCACGCGTTCTATACATTCCGAAAGCTGCAAGTAACTAACTTACTCAGTATGTATCACCTAAAGGAAGACTTAGGTTATAAACTTATGCTTTTAGAAAAAGAAGTCCACGTTATCAAGAACGAGACAGTTGTTGCTCGTGCTTTTCCAATTAGAGGTGTTTACTACTTAAAGCCAAAACCTTATGAATCCTTTTTACCTGCTGTACGGAAAGAAGCCTGATATCCAAAGCCTCCATATTTTTGGCTCATATGCCATGGTTAACACTCCGCTGGTCCAGAGAAAGAGAGGAGGCCCAGTAGCAGAAAGGCCGCGATTCATAGGTTTTGATCAAAGTTGTAAGCAGTGTAAATTTGCTGACACCAATCCACACAGTGGTTATTTCAACCTCAGCTAAATTTGAAGAAGGTACAGATTGGTCCCAGAATACCCAGTAATGATACTTCAGTTTATTTTTCCAATCGATGATGTTGAAGGTTCAGCTGTTCCAGATGTTGTTTCTCCACAAGTCCTAGCGGGGAAGTTGGAGACGGAGATGACCAAGATGAAGGATGGACCACAGTTCCAAGACGTTCCAAGAGAATTCCTCCTTGTGGAAAAAACTGAACACCTGGGTAGACCGGTGCCAATGCCACAAGAGGACAGGCTAAGAGTACGGAAGGGCGGTCTTCAACGTAGAGAAAAGTAAAATCCTACACCTAGGTAAGGAAAAAACCCCAAAACAGACACAGACACCCGGTGTCGCCACATTCAGGTGGCAGGCAGAGAGAGAGAGAGAGAGAGAGAGAGAGAGAGAGAGGCGGACAGGGGGCTGGGGGGCGGGAGCTGTGGCCCAGGCTTCCGTCAGCGCTCGGCTCAGGCCGGTAGACCGGGGCCACTAGCGCGCAACGACGGTACAAGGCCCGGGATCCCGTCGCCCGTCCACGGTAGACCGGCGGGGAGACCGGTAACCACCGCCGAGGCGACGGCGGAGGTCCGGCAGCGAGGCCCGGGCACCCCGCGTCCCGCGCTGTGGGCCAGGGGCTGGGATCGGCCGGGTAGACCGGTTACCCTAACGTTTGCAGACGGCCCCGGGGCCCCGCGCCGTCACCGAGGCGACGTGCGGGGTACCACAAAGCGGCACGTGCTCCCCGCGACGGGTACGAACGAGACGCCGGCTTCCCGTGGGAGAGGCCCGGTAGACCGGTACCCGTTGCGCGCGCCCGTGCGAGGTCCCCGAACGAGAGGCCGTCTCCCGGCGCCGGCGCCCGGGGTCTGAGAGGCCCGGTAGACCGGTGTGAGCACCGTCCGCGGAGTTTCCCGGGGACCCGGGCCACCGCCAAAGTTTCGGCCGAGGCCCGGGACGCGGCTCCCCTCGCTGGGATCCAGTTCCGCTTGGCCGGCGCACCGCTGGGACCGGCTGGAGGTCCGGGGGTCCGCCAACGGTTTGCGCGCTGTCGGGGCACGACTGGGATGGGTCCGGTAGACCGGGTACGCCTACCGTTCGAGGCGCCAAACCGAGGCCGTTGATGCACGTCGCGGCCGAGGTCCCCGAACGAGACGCTGGCTTCGCGCGCCGGCGCACGGTGTCGGAGAGGCTCGGTAGACCGGTGTGAGCACCGTCCGCGGAGTTTCACGAGGACCCGGGCCACCGGCCAAGTTTCGGCCGAGGCCAGGGACCCGGCTCCCCTGGCTGGGATCCAGTTCGGCTTGGCCGGCGCCCGGCTGGGACCGGCTGGAGGTCCGGGGGTCCGCCAACGGTTTGCGCGCTGTCCGGGCACGACTGGGATGGGCCCGGTAGACCGGGTACGCCTACCGTTCGAGGCGCCAAACCGAGGCCGTTGATGCACGTCGCGGCCGAGGTCCCCGAACGAGACGCTGGCTTCGCGCGCGGGCGCACGGGGTCGGAGAGGCTCGGTAGACCGGTGTGAGCACCGTCCGCGGAGTTTCCCGAGGACCCGGGCCACCGGCCAAGTTTCGGCCGAGGCCCGGGACCCGGCTCCCCTGGCTGGGATCCAGTTCCGCTTGTCCGGCTCCCGGCTGGGACCGGCTGGAGGTCCGGGGGTCCGCCAACGGTTTGCGCGCTGTCCGGGCACGACTGGGATGGGCCCGGTAGACCGGGTACGCCTACCGTTCGAGGCGCCAAATCGAGGCCGTTGATGCACGTCGCGGCCGAGTTCCCCGAACGAGACGCTGGCTTCGCGCGCCGGCGCACGGGCTCGGAGAGGCGCGGTAGACCGGTGTGAGCACCGTCCGCGGAGTTTCCCGGGGACCCGGGCCACCGGCCAAGTTTCGGCCGAGGCCCGGGACCCGGCTCCCCTGGCTGGGATCCAGTTCCGCTTGGCCGGCGCCCGGCTGGGACCGGCTGGAGGTCCGTGGGTCCGCCAACGGTTTGCGCGCTGTCGGCGCGCGACTGGGTAGACCGGGGCCGCTACCGGTCGCGGGCGGCCCCGGGGCCGCGCACCGTCGCCGGGGCGACGGGCGAGGTCCGTCACCGAGGCGCGGCGCTTCCCATGTCGCGTTCCACGAACGCGACGCTGGCTTCCCGCGCCGGCGCCCGGGGTCCGAGAGGCCGAGTGGACCGGTCTGACTAAAGTTCGCGAAGGGCCCCCGGGTCCCCATCCGTCCCCGTGCCGACGACCGTGCGAGGTCCCCGAACGAGAGGCCGTCTCCCGGCGCCGGCGCCCGGGGTCGGAGAAGCCCGGTAGACCGGTACGACTACCGTCCGAGGAGTTTTCCGGGGGCCCGCTGGGACCGAGCGGAGGTGCGAGGTCGGCGAACGGTATCCGCGCTGTCGTGGCACGACTGGGATGGGCCCGGCAAACCGAGGCCGTTGATCCACGCGTCGGAGAAGCCCGGTAGACCGTTGTGAGCACCGTCCGCGGAGTTTCCCGTGGACCCGGGCCGCCGCCGAGGTTTCCGGGACTCGGCTCCCCTCGCTGGGATCCAGTTCCGCTTGGCCGGCGCCCCGCTGGGACCGGCTGGAGGTCCGGGGGTCCGAAAACGGTTTGCGAGCTGTCCGGGCACGACTGGGATGGGCCCGGTAGACCGGGTACGCCTACCGTTCGAGGCGCCAAACCGAGGCCGTTGATGCACGTCGCGGCCGAGGTCCCCGAACGAGACGCTGGCTTCGCGCGCCGGCGCACGGGGTCGGAGAGGCTCGGTAGACCGGTGTGAGCACCGTCCGCGGAGTTTCACGAGGACCCGGGCCACCGGCCAAGTTTCGGCCGAGGCCAGGGACCCGGCTCCCCTGGCTGGGATCCAGTTCG
>NC_091959.1:29385081-29390081 GCF_031021105.1 Erythrolamprus reginae | reverse complement strand
ACAAAGCCATTTTGGATTCGTGGCTGGCCATACCAGCGTAAGTTAAAGTTCATCGACGCAAACCCACGCCTGCCGGTGCAACCGCCAGGACCGATCTGGGAAAGGGAGGGCTGGTTTCTTCACCGGTTCAGTCACCTACTAGGAGACGAGCCGCTGTGTCAGGACCCTTTTGTCCTTCCCGACCCGCTAGTATTTCGAGCCATTTTTTTTAGTGGCCAAGGATGGATATTTCTCCCCCCCCCGGCTGTAATGTAGAGAGGAAACCTTTTCCATCCGGTATCCAACTGGCCACATTCGCGATACTGTAGCATCGCCGACGTAAAAGAAACTCGAAACAAAATGGAAAATTATCCAACTTCAACTAACTTCACATTGCGGCCCCTTGTTCTTGTGTTCACTTTCCTATCAGAAACGCTTCCCTCCCGAACCTTATATCCAGGTTACAAGCAGCCCAGGGGAACAGATTTCCAACGCACTCAATATCCTGATTGGCAACGCTCTCAATCTGCGGCAGGCGCAGAAGCTCCAGCAACTCCGACAGATCATCTCAACGAGGTTCCAGAAGCGAACCACGTCCTTCCGTCGGTTCTTTGGTCCCGAACAACGTTCCACAGTCAGATCCAGAGCATGACATCCGACGTTTATGGACTTTTAGATAGCGGAGCAGCTTTTCACGTTACTTGCCAAAGAGAACTTTTCACAGAACTACGTAAGACTGACATAAAAGAACTACATTCAGGGTCAAATCACCTATGCAAAGTTGAAGGAGAAGGAACTGCTTACGTAAAAGAATTAGACCAAACGATTCCACGCGTTCTATACATTCCGAAAGCTGCAAGTAACTAACTTACTCAGTATGTATCACCTAAAGGAAGACTTAGGTTATAAACTTATGCTTTTAGAAAAAGAAGTCCACGTTATCAAGAACGAGACAGTTGTTGCTCGTGCTTTTCCAATTAGAGGTGTTTACTACTTAAAGCCAAAACCTTATGAATCCTTTTTACCTGCTGTACGGAAAGAAGCCTGATATCCAAAGCCTCCATATTTTTGGCTCATATGCCATGGTTAACACTCCGCTGGTCCAGAGAAAGAGAGGAGGCCCAGTAGCAGAAAGGCCGCGATTCATAGGTTTTGATCAAAGTTGTAAGCAGTGTAAATTTGCTGACACCAATCCACACAGTGGTTATTTCAACCTCAGCTAAATTTGAAGAAGGTACAGATTGGTCCCAGAATACCCAGTAATGATACTTCAGTTTATTTTTCCAATCGATGATGTTGAAGGTTCAGCTGTTCCAGATGTTGTTTCTCCACAAGTCCTAGCGGGGAAGTTGGAGACGGAGATGACCAAGATGAAGGATGGACCACAGTTCCAAGACGTTCCAAGAGAATTCCTCCTTGTGGAAAAAACTGAACACCTGGGTAGACCGGTGCCAATGCCACAAGAGGACAGGCTAAGAGTACGGAAGGGCGGTCTTCAACGTAGAGAAAAGTAAAATCCTACACCTAGGTAAGGAAAAAACCCCAAAACAGACACAGACACCCGGTGTCGCCACATTCAGGTGGCAGGCAGAGAGAGAGAGAGAGAGAGAGAGAGAGAGAGAGAGAGGCGGACAGGGGGCTGGGGGGCGGGAGCTGTGGCCCAGGCTTCCGTCAGCGCTCGGCTCAGGCCGGTAGACCGGGGCCACTAGCGCGCAACGACGGTACAAGGCCCGGGATCCCGTCGCCCGTCCACGGTAGACCGGCGGGGAGACCGGTAACCACCGCCGAGGCGACGGCGGAGGTCCGGCAGCGAGGCCCGGGCACCCCGCGTCCCGCGCTGTGGGCCAGGGGCTGGGATCGGCCGGGTAGACCGGTTACCCTAACGTTTGCAGACGGCCCCGGGGCCCCGCGCCGTCACCGAGGCGACGTGCGGGGTACCACAAAGCGGCACGTGCTCCCCGCGACGGGTACGAACGAGACGCCGGCTTCCCGTGGGAGAGGCCCGGTAGACCGGTACCCGTTGCGCGCGCCCGTGCGAGGTCCCCGAACGAGAGGCCGTCTCCCGGCGCCGGCGCCCGGGGTCTGAGAGGCCCGGTAGACCGGTGTGAGCACCGTCCGCGGAGTTTCCCGGGGACCCGGGCCACCGCCAAAGTTTCGGCCGAGGCCCGGGACGCGGCTCCCCTCGCTGGGATCCAGTTCCGCTTGGCCGGCGCACCGCTGGGACCGGCTGGAGGTCCGGGGGTCCGCCAACGGTTTGCGCGCTGTCGGGGCACGACTGGGATGGGTCCGGTAGACCGGGTACGCCTACCGTTCGAGGCGCCAAACCGAGGCCGTTGATGCACGTCGCGGCCGAGGTCCCCGAACGAGACGCTGGCTTCGCGCGCCGGCGCACGGTGTCGGAGAGGCTCGGTAGACCGGTGTGAGCACCGTCCGCGGAGTTTCACGAGGACCCGGGCCACCGGCCAAGTTTCGGCCGAGGCCAGGGACCCGGCTCCCCTGGCTGGGATCCAGTTCGGCTTGGCCGGCGCCCGGCTGGGACCGGCTGGAGGTCCGGGGGTCCGCCAACGGTTTGCGCGCTGTCCGGGCACGACTGGGATGGGCCCGGTAGACCGGGTACGCCTACCGTTCGAGGCGCCAAACCGAGGCCGTTGATGCACGTCGCGGCCGAGGTCCCCGAACGAGACGCTGGCTTCGCGCGCGGGCGCACGGGGTCGGAGAGGCTCGGTAGACCGGTGTGAGCACCGTCCGCGGAGTTTCCCGAGGACCCGGGCCACCGGCCAAGTTTCGGCCGAGGCCCGGGACCCGGCTCCCCTGGCTGGGATCCAGTTCCGCTTGTCCGGCTCCCGGCTGGGACCGGCTGGAGGTCCGGGGGTCCGCCAACGGTTTGCGCGCTGTCCGGGCACGACTGGGATGGGCCCGGTAGACCGGGTACGCCTACCGTTCGAGGCGCCAAATCGAGGCCGTTGATGCACGTCGCGGCCGAGTTCCCCGAACGAGACGCTGGCTTCGCGCGCCGGCGCACGGGCTCGGAGAGGCGCGGTAGACCGGTGTGAGCACCGTCCGCGGAGTTTCCCGGGGACCCGGGCCACCGGCCAAGTTTCGGCCGAGGCCCGGGACCCGGCTCCCCTGGCTGGGATCCAGTTCCGCTTGGCCGGCGCCCGGCTGGGACCGGCTGGAGGTCCGTGGGTCCGCCAACGGTTTGCGCGCTGTCGGCGCGCGACTGGGTAGACCGGGGCCGCTACCGGTCGCGGGCGGCCCCGGGGCCGCGCACCGTCGCCGGGGCGACGGGCGAGGTCCGTCACCGAGGCGCGGCGCTTCCCATGTCGCGTTCCACGAACGCGACGCTGGCTTCCCGCGCCGGCGCCCGGGGTCCGAGAGGCCGAGTGGACCGGTCTGACTAAAGTTCGCGAAGGGCCCCCGGGTCCCCATCCGTCCCCGTGCCGACGACCGTGCGAGGTCCCCGAACGAGAGGCCGTCTCCCGGCGCCGGCGCCCGGGGTCGGAGAAGCCCGGTAGACCGGTACGACTACCGTCCGAGGAGTTTTCCGGGGGCCCGCTGGGACCGAGCGGAGGTGCGAGGTCGGCGAACGGTATCCGCGCTGTCGTGGCACGACTGGGATGGGCCCGGCAAACCGAGGCCGTTGATCCACGCGTCGGAGAAGCCCGGTAGACCGTTGTGAGCACCGTCCGCGGAGTTTCCCGTGGACCCGGGCCGCCGCCGAGGTTTCCGGGACTCGGCTCCCCTCGCTGGGATCCAGTTCCGCTTGGCCGGCGCCCCGCTGGGACCGGCTGGAGGTCCGGGGGTCCGAAAACGGTTTGCGAGCTGTCCGGGCACGACTGGGATGGGCCCGGTAGACCGGGTACGCCTACCGTTCGAGGCGCCAAACCGAGGCCGTTGATGCACGTCGCGGCCGAGGTCCCCGAACGAGACGCTGGCTTCGCGCGCCGGCGCACGGGGTCGGAGAGGCTCGGTAGACCGGTGTGAGCACCGTCCGCGGAGTTTCACGAGGACCCGGGCCACCGGCCAAGTTTCGGCCGAGGCCAGGGACCCGGCTCCCCTGGCTGGGATCCAGTTCGGCTTGGCCGGCGCCCGGCTGGGACCGGCTGGAGGTCCGGGGGTCCGCCAACGGTTTGCGCGCTGTCCGGGCACGACTGGGATGGGCCCGGTAGACCGGGTACGCCTACCGTTCGAGGCGCCAAACCGAGGCCGTTGATGCACGTCGCGGCCGAGGTCCCCGAACGAGACGCTGGCTTCGCGCGCCGGCGCACGGGGTCGGAGAGGCGCGGTAGACCGGTGTGAGCACCGTCCGCGGAGTTTCCCGGGGACCCGGGACGCCGCCGAGGTTTCGGCCGAGGCCCGGGACCCGGCTCCCCTCGCTGGGATCCAGTTCCGCTTGGCCGGCGCCCGCCTGGGACCGGCTGGAGGTCCGGGGGTCCGCCAACGGTTTGCGCGCTGTCGGGGCACGACTGGGATGGGCCCGGTAGACCGGGTACGCCTACCGTTCGAGGCGCCAAACCGAGGCCGTTGATCCACGTCGCGCCCGAGGTCCCCGAACGAGACGCTGGCTTCGCGCGCCGGCGCACGGGCTCGGAGAGGCGCGGTAGACCGGTGTGAGCACCGTCCGCGGAGTTTCCCGAGGACCCGGGCCACCGGCCAAGTTTCGGCCGAGGCCCGGGACCCGGCTCCCCTGGCTGGGATCCAGTTCCGCTTGGCCGGCGCCCGGCTGGGACCGGCTGGAGGTCCGGGGGTCCGCCAACGGTTTGCGTGCTGCCGGCGCGCGACTGGGTAGACCGGGGCCGCTACCGGTCGCGGGCGGCCCCGGGGCCGCGCGCCGTCGGCGGGGCGACGGGCGAGGTCCGTCACCGAGGCGCGGCGCTTCCCATGTCGCGTTCCACGAACGAGACGCTGGCTTCCCGCGCCGGCGCCCGGGGTCCGAGAGGCCGAGTGGACCGGTCTGACTAAAGTTCGCGAAGGGCCCCCGGGTCCCCATCCGTCCCCGTGCCGACGACCGTGCGAGGTCC
>NC_091959.1:29367581-29372581 GCF_031021105.1 Erythrolamprus reginae | reverse complement strand
AAACTCGAAACAAAATGGAAAATTATCCAACTTCAACTAACTTCACATTGCGGCCCCTTGTTCTTGTGTTCACTTTCCTATCAGAAACGCTTCCCTCCCGAACCTTATATCCAGGTTACAAGCAGCCCAGGGGAACAGATTTCCAACGCACTCAATATCCTGATTGGCAACGCTCTCAATCTGCGGCAGGCGCAGAAGCTCCAGCAACTCCGACAGATCATCTCAACGAGGTTCCAGAAGCGAACCACGTCCTTCCGTCGGTTCTTTGGTCCCGAACAACGTTCCACAGTCAGATCCAGAGCATGACATCCGACGTTTATGGACTTTTAGATAGCGGAGCAGCTTTTCACGTTACTTGCCAAAGAGAACTTTTCACAGAACTACGTAAGACTGACATAAAAGAACTACATTCAGGGTCAAATCACCTATGCAAAGTTGAAGGAGAAGGAACTGCTTACGTAAAAGAATTAGACCAAACGATTCCACGCGTTCTATACATTCCGAAAGCTGCAAGTAACTAACTTACTCAGTATGTATCACCTAAAGGAAGACTTAGGTTATAAACTTATGCTTTTAGAAAAAGAAGTCCACGTTATCAAGAACGAGACAGTTGTTGCTCGTGCTTTTCCAATTAGAGGTGTTTACTACTTAAAGCCAAAACCTTATGAATCCTTTTTACCTGCTGTACGGAAAGAAGCCTGATATCCAAAGCCTCCATATTTTTGGCTCATATGCCATGGTTAACACTCCGCTGGTCCAGAGAAAGAGAGGAGGCCCAGTAGCAGAAAGGCCGCGATTCATAGGTTTTGATCAAAGTTGTAAGCAGTGTAAATTTGCTGACACCAATCCACACAGTGGTTATTTCAACCTCAGCTAAATTTGAAGAAGGTACAGATTGGTCCCAGAATACCCAGTAATGATACTTCAGTTTATTTTTCCAATCGATGATGTTGAAGGTTCAGCTGTTCCAGATGTTGTTTCTCCACAAGTCCTAGCGGGGAAGTTGGAGACGGAGATGACCAAGATGAAGGATGGACCACAGTTCCAAGACGTTCCAAGAGAATTCCTCCTTGTGGAAAAAACTGAACACCTGGGTAGACCGGTGCCAATGCCACAAGAGGACAGGCTAAGAGTACGGAAGGGCGGTCTTCAACGTAGAGAAAAGTAAAATCCTACACCTAGGTAAGGAAAAAACCCCAAAACAGACACAGACACCCGGTGTCGCCACATTCAGGTGGCAGGCAGAGAGAGAGAGAGAGAGAGAGAGAGAGAGAGAGAGGCGGACAGGGGGCTGGGGGGCGGGAGCTGTGGCCCAGGCTTCCGTCAGCGCTCGGCTCAGGCCGGTAGACCGGGGCCACTAGCGCGCAACGACGGTACAAGGCCCGGGATCCCGTCGCCCGTCCACGGTAGACCGGCGGGGAGACCGGTAACCACCGCCGAGGCGACGGCGGAGGTCCGGCAGCGAGGCCCGGGCACCCCGCGTCCCGCGCTGTGGGCCAGGGGCTGGGATCGGCCGGGTAGACCGGTTACCCTAACGTTTGCAGACGGCCCCGGGGCCCCGCGCCGTCACCGAGGCGACGTGCGGGGTACCACAAAGCGGCACGTGCTCCCCGCGACGGGTACGAACGAGACGCCGGCTTCCCGTGGGAGAGGCCCGGTAGACCGGTACCCGTTGCGCGCGCCCGTGCGAGGTCCCCGAACGAGAGGCCGTCTCCCGGCGCCGGCGCCCGGGGTCTGAGAGGCCCGGTAGACCGGTGTGAGCACCGTCCGCGGAGTTTCCCGGGGACCCGGGCCACCGCCAAAGTTTCGGCCGAGGCCCGGGACGCGGCTCCCCTCGCTGGGATCCAGTTCCGCTTGGCCGGCGCACCGCTGGGACCGGCTGGAGGTCCGGGGGTCCGCCAACGGTTTGCGCGCTGTCGGGGCACGACTGGGATGGGTCCGGTAGACCGGGTACGCCTACCGTTCGAGGCGCCAAACCGAGGCCGTTGATGCACGTCGCGGCCGAGGTCCCCGAACGAGACGCTGGCTTCGCGCGCCGGCGCACGGTGTCGGAGAGGCTCGGTAGACCGGTGTGAGCACCGTCCGCGGAGTTTCACGAGGACCCGGGCCACCGGCCAAGTTTCGGCCGAGGCCAGGGACCCGGCTCCCCTGGCTGGGATCCAGTTCGGCTTGGCCGGCGCCCGGCTGGGACCGGCTGGAGGTCCGGGGGTCCGCCAACGGTTTGCGCGCTGTCCGGGCACGACTGGGATGGGCCCGGTAGACCGGGTACGCCTACCGTTCGAGGCGCCAAACCGAGGCCGTTGATGCACGTCGCGGCCGAGGTCCCCGAACGAGACGCTGGCTTCGCGCGCGGGCGCACGGGGTCGGAGAGGCTCGGTAGACCGGTGTGAGCACCGTCCGCGGAGTTTCCCGAGGACCCGGGCCACCGGCCAAGTTTCGGCCGAGGCCCGGGACCCGGCTCCCCTGGCTGGGATCCAGTTCCGCTTGTCCGGCTCCCGGCTGGGACCGGCTGGAGGTCCGGGGGTCCGCCAACGGTTTGCGCGCTGTCCGGGCACGACTGGGATGGGCCCGGTAGACCGGGTACGCCTACCGTTCGAGGCGCCAAATCGAGGCCGTTGATGCACGTCGCGGCCGAGTTCCCCGAACGAGACGCTGGCTTCGCGCGCCGGCGCACGGGCTCGGAGAGGCGCGGTAGACCGGTGTGAGCACCGTCCGCGGAGTTTCCCGGGGACCCGGGCCACCGGCCAAGTTTCGGCCGAGGCCCGGGACCCGGCTCCCCTGGCTGGGATCCAGTTCCGCTTGGCCGGCGCCCGGCTGGGACCGGCTGGAGGTCCGTGGGTCCGCCAACGGTTTGCGCGCTGTCGGCGCGCGACTGGGTAGACCGGGGCCGCTACCGGTCGCGGGCGGCCCCGGGGCCGCGCACCGTCGCCGGGGCGACGGGCGAGGTCCGTCACCGAGGCGCGGCGCTTCCCATGTCGCGTTCCACGAACGCGACGCTGGCTTCCCGCGCCGGCGCCCGGGGTCCGAGAGGCCGAGTGGACCGGTCTGACTAAAGTTCGCGAAGGGCCCCCGGGTCCCCATCCGTCCCCGTGCCGACGACCGTGCGAGGTCCCCGAACGAGAGGCCGTCTCCCGGCGCCGGCGCCCGGGGTCGGAGAAGCCCGGTAGACCGGTACGACTACCGTCCGAGGAGTTTTCCGGGGGCCCGCTGGGACCGAGCGGAGGTGCGAGGTCGGCGAACGGTATCCGCGCTGTCGTGGCACGACTGGGATGGGCCCGGCAAACCGAGGCCGTTGATCCACGCGTCGGAGAAGCCCGGTAGACCGTTGTGAGCACCGTCCGCGGAGTTTCCCGTGGACCCGGGCCGCCGCCGAGGTTTCCGGGACTCGGCTCCCCTCGCTGGGATCCAGTTCCGCTTGGCCGGCGCCCCGCTGGGACCGGCTGGAGGTCCGGGGGTCCGAAAACGGTTTGCGAGCTGTCCGGGCACGACTGGGATGGGCCCGGTAGACCGGGTACGCCTACCGTTCGAGGCGCCAAACCGAGGCCGTTGATGCACGTCGCGGCCGAGGTCCCCGAACGAGACGCTGGCTTCGCGCGCCGGCGCACGGGGTCGGAGAGGCTCGGTAGACCGGTGTGAGCACCGTCCGCGGAGTTTCACGAGGACCCGGGCCACCGGCCAAGTTTCGGCCGAGGCCAGGGACCCGGCTCCCCTGGCTGGGATCCAGTTCGGCTTGGCCGGCGCCCGGCTGGGACCGGCTGGAGGTCCGGGGGTCCGCCAACGGTTTGCGCGCTGTCCGGGCACGACTGGGATGGGCCCGGTAGACCGGGTACGCCTACCGTTCGAGGCGCCAAACCGAGGCCGTTGATGCACGTCGCGGCCGAGGTCCCCGAACGAGACGCTGGCTTCGCGCGCCGGCGCACGGGGTCGGAGAGGCGCGGTAGACCGGTGTGAGCACCGTCCGCGGAGTTTCCCGGGGACCCGGGACGCCGCCGAGGTTTCGGCCGAGGCCCGGGACCCGGCTCCCCTCGCTGGGATCCAGTTCCGCTTGGCCGGCGCCCGCCTGGGACCGGCTGGAGGTCCGGGGGTCCGCCAACGGTTTGCGCGCTGTCGGGGCACGACTGGGATGGGCCCGGTAGACCGGGTACGCCTACCGTTCGAGGCGCCAAACCGAGGCCGTTGATCCACGTCGCGCCCGAGGTCCCCGAACGAGACGCTGGCTTCGCGCGCCGGCGCACGGGCTCGGAGAGGCGCGGTAGACCGGTGTGAGCACCGTCCGCGGAGTTTCCCGAGGACCCGGGCCACCGGCCAAGTTTCGGCCGAGGCCCGGGACCCGGCTCCCCTGGCTGGGATCCAGTTCCGCTTGGCCGGCGCCCGGCTGGGACCGGCTGGAGGTCCGGGGGTCCGCCAACGGTTTGCGTGCTGCCGGCGCGCGACTGGGTAGACCGGGGCCGCTACCGGTCGCGGGCGGCCCCGGGGCCGCGCGCCGTCGGCGGGGCGACGGGCGAGGTCCGTCACCGAGGCGCGGCGCTTCCCATGTCGCGTTCCACGAACGAGACGCTGGCTTCCCGCGCCGGCGCCCGGGGTCCGAGAGGCCGAGTGGACCGGTCTGACTAAAGTTCGCGAAGGGCCCCCGGGTCCCCATCCGTCCCCGTGCCGACGACCGTGCGAGGTCCCCGAACGAGAGGCCGTCTCCCGGCGCCGGCGCCCGGGGTCGGAGAGGCCCGGTAGACCGGTACGACTACCGTCCGAGTAGTTTTCCGGGGGGCCCGCTGGGACCGAGCGGAGGTGCGAGGTCGGCGAACGGTATCCGCGCTGTCGTGGCACGACTGGGATGGGCCCGGCAAACCGAGGCCGTTGATCCACGCGTCGGAGAGGCCCGGTAGACCGGTGTGAGCACCGTCCGCGGAGTTTCCCGTGGACCCGGGCCGCCGCCGAGGTTTCCGGGACTCGGCTCCCCTCGCTGGGATCCAGTTCCGCTTGGCCGGCGCCCCGCTGGGACC
>NC_091959.1:29347581-29352581 GCF_031021105.1 Erythrolamprus reginae | reverse complement strand
AGACCGGCGGCAGAAAGAGAGTGTTTGGTATTTTCCTTTCAGCTGTGGCCGGTAGCGCGACCTCTCTCTCCTTAATCTTCTCTTTCCTTTCTCCCTCTACAGGTAGACCGGCGGCAGAAAGAGAGTGTTTGGTATTTTCCTTTCAGCTGTGGCCGGTAGCGCGACCTCTCTCTCCTTAATCTTCCCTTTCCTTTCTCCTTCTACAGGTAGACCGGCGGCAGAAAGAGAGTGTTTGGTATTTTCCTTTCAGCTTCTGCCTGGACGTTCTGTCTCTCCTTCGCCTAGACCGGCACCAGAAAGAGTCTGTTGGGAGTTTTTGTCCCCCTTCCAACTTCTGCCGGTAGACCTGGGGGCGGGGCGGGCTCCCTCTCTCTCCTCTTTTCCTTTCGACCTCTCTCTTCCCCACGCTGGTGATCTGCCAAGTGGACCGGCTTTGACACCAGACGCTTGTTTCTTCCTCACGCTCTCTAGCTCTATTTAGGTTCTATGTAATTAACAAAGCCATTTTGGATTCGTGGCTGGCCATACCAGCGTAAGTTAAAGTTCATCGACGCAAACCCACGCCTGCCGGTGCAACCGCCAGGACCGATCTGGGAAAGGGAGGGCTGGTTTCTTCACCGGTTCAGTCACCTACTAGGAGACGAGCCGCTGTGTCAGGACCCTTTTGTCCTTCCCGACCCGCTAGTATTTCGAGCCATTTTTTTTAGTGGCCAAGGATGGATATTTCTCCCCCCCCCGGCTGTAATGTAGAGAGGAAACCTTTTCCATCCGGTATCCAACTGGCCACATTCGCGATACTGTAGCATCGCCGACGTAAAAGAAACTCGAAACAAAATGGAAAATTATCCAACTTCAACTAACTTCACATTGCGGCCCCTTGTTCTTGTGTTCACTTTCCTATCAGAAACGCTTCCCTCCCGAACCTTATATCCAGGTTACAAGCAGCCCAGGGGAACAGATTTCCAACGCACTCAATATCCTGATTGGCAACGCTCTCAATCTGCGGCAGGCGCAGAAGCTCCAGCAACTCCGACAGATCATCTCAACGAGGTTCCAGAAGCGAACCACGTCCTTCCGTCGGTTCTTTGGTCCCGAACAACGTTCCACAGTCAGATCCAGAGCATGACATCCGACGTTTATGGACTTTTAGATAGCGGAGCAGCTTTTCACGTTACTTGCCAAAGAGAACTTTTCACAGAACTACGTAAGACTGACATAAAAGAACTACATTCAGGGTCAAATCACCTATGCAAAGTTGAAGGAGAAGGAACTGCTTACGTAAAAGAATTAGACCAAACGATTCCACGCGTTCTATACATTCCGAAAGCTGCAAGTAACTAACTTACTCAGTATGTATCACCTAAAGGAAGACTTAGGTTATAAACTTATGCTTTTAGAAAAAGAAGTCCACGTTATCAAGAACGAGACAGTTGTTGCTCGTGCTTTTCCAATTAGAGGTGTTTACTACTTAAAGCCAAAACCTTATGAATCCTTTTTACCTGCTGTACGGAAAGAAGCCTGATATCCAAAGCCTCCATATTTTTGGCTCATATGCCATGGTTAACACTCCGCTGGTCCAGAGAAAGAGAGGAGGCCCAGTAGCAGAAAGGCCGCGATTCATAGGTTTTGATCAAAGTTGTAAGCAGTGTAAATTTGCTGACACCAATCCACACAGTGGTTATTTCAACCTCAGCTAAATTTGAAGAAGGTACAGATTGGTCCCAGAATACCCAGTAATGATACTTCAGTTTATTTTTCCAATCGATGATGTTGAAGGTTCAGCTGTTCCAGATGTTGTTTCTCCACAAGTCCTAGCGGGGAAGTTGGAGACGGAGATGACCAAGATGAAGGATGGACCACAGTTCCAAGACGTTCCAAGAGAATTCCTCCTTGTGGAAAAAACTGAACACCTGGGTAGACCGGTGCCAATGCCACAAGAGGACAGGCTAAGAGTACGGAAGGGCGGTCTTCAACGTAGAGAAAAGTAAAATCCTACACCTAGGTAAGGAAAAAACCCCAAAACAGACACAGACACCCGGTGTCGCCACATTCAGGTGGCAGGCAGAGAGAGAGAGAGAGAGAGAGAGAGAGAGAGAGAGGCGGACAGGGGGCTGGGGGGCGGGAGCTGTGGCCCAGGCTTCCGTCAGCGCTCGGCTCAGGCCGGTAGACCGGGGCCACTAGCGCGCAACGACGGTACAAGGCCCGGGATCCCGTCGCCCGTCCACGGTAGACCGGCGGGGAGACCGGTAACCACCGCCGAGGCGACGGCGGAGGTCCGGCAGCGAGGCCCGGGCACCCCGCGTCCCGCGCTGTGGGCCAGGGGCTGGGATCGGCCGGGTAGACCGGTTACCCTAACGTTTGCAGACGGCCCCGGGGCCCCGCGCCGTCACCGAGGCGACGTGCGGGGTACCACAAAGCGGCACGTGCTCCCCGCGACGGGTACGAACGAGACGCCGGCTTCCCGTGGGAGAGGCCCGGTAGACCGGTACCCGTTGCGCGCGCCCGTGCGAGGTCCCCGAACGAGAGGCCGTCTCCCGGCGCCGGCGCCCGGGGTCTGAGAGGCCCGGTAGACCGGTGTGAGCACCGTCCGCGGAGTTTCCCGGGGACCCGGGCCACCGCCAAAGTTTCGGCCGAGGCCCGGGACGCGGCTCCCCTCGCTGGGATCCAGTTCCGCTTGGCCGGCGCACCGCTGGGACCGGCTGGAGGTCCGGGGGTCCGCCAACGGTTTGCGCGCTGTCGGGGCACGACTGGGATGGGTCCGGTAGACCGGGTACGCCTACCGTTCGAGGCGCCAAACCGAGGCCGTTGATGCACGTCGCGGCCGAGGTCCCCGAACGAGACGCTGGCTTCGCGCGCCGGCGCACGGTGTCGGAGAGGCTCGGTAGACCGGTGTGAGCACCGTCCGCGGAGTTTCACGAGGACCCGGGCCACCGGCCAAGTTTCGGCCGAGGCCAGGGACCCGGCTCCCCTGGCTGGGATCCAGTTCGGCTTGGCCGGCGCCCGGCTGGGACCGGCTGGAGGTCCGGGGGTCCGCCAACGGTTTGCGCGCTGTCCGGGCACGACTGGGATGGGCCCGGTAGACCGGGTACGCCTACCGTTCGAGGCGCCAAACCGAGGCCGTTGATGCACGTCGCGGCCGAGGTCCCCGAACGAGACGCTGGCTTCGCGCGCGGGCGCACGGGGTCGGAGAGGCTCGGTAGACCGGTGTGAGCACCGTCCGCGGAGTTTCCCGAGGACCCGGGCCACCGGCCAAGTTTCGGCCGAGGCCCGGGACCCGGCTCCCCTGGCTGGGATCCAGTTCCGCTTGTCCGGCTCCCGGCTGGGACCGGCTGGAGGTCCGGGGGTCCGCCAACGGTTTGCGCGCTGTCCGGGCACGACTGGGATGGGCCCGGTAGACCGGGTACGCCTACCGTTCGAGGCGCCAAATCGAGGCCGTTGATGCACGTCGCGGCCGAGTTCCCCGAACGAGACGCTGGCTTCGCGCGCCGGCGCACGGGCTCGGAGAGGCGCGGTAGACCGGTGTGAGCACCGTCCGCGGAGTTTCCCGGGGACCCGGGCCACCGGCCAAGTTTCGGCCGAGGCCCGGGACCCGGCTCCCCTGGCTGGGATCCAGTTCCGCTTGGCCGGCGCCCGGCTGGGACCGGCTGGAGGTCCGTGGGTCCGCCAACGGTTTGCGCGCTGTCGGCGCGCGACTGGGTAGACCGGGGCCGCTACCGGTCGCGGGCGGCCCCGGGGCCGCGCACCGTCGCCGGGGCGACGGGCGAGGTCCGTCACCGAGGCGCGGCGCTTCCCATGTCGCGTTCCACGAACGCGACGCTGGCTTCCCGCGCCGGCGCCCGGGGTCCGAGAGGCCGAGTGGACCGGTCTGACTAAAGTTCGCGAAGGGCCCCCGGGTCCCCATCCGTCCCCGTGCCGACGACCGTGCGAGGTCCCCGAACGAGAGGCCGTCTCCCGGCGCCGGCGCCCGGGGTCGGAGAAGCCCGGTAGACCGGTACGACTACCGTCCGAGGAGTTTTCCGGGGGCCCGCTGGGACCGAGCGGAGGTGCGAGGTCGGCGAACGGTATCCGCGCTGTCGTGGCACGACTGGGATGGGCCCGGCAAACCGAGGCCGTTGATCCACGCGTCGGAGAAGCCCGGTAGACCGTTGTGAGCACCGTCCGCGGAGTTTCCCGTGGACCCGGGCCGCCGCCGAGGTTTCCGGGACTCGGCTCCCCTCGCTGGGATCCAGTTCCGCTTGGCCGGCGCCCCGCTGGGACCGGCTGGAGGTCCGGGGGTCCGAAAACGGTTTGCGAGCTGTCCGGGCACGACTGGGATGGGCCCGGTAGACCGGGTACGCCTACCGTTCGAGGCGCCAAACCGAGGCCGTTGATGCACGTCGCGGCCGAGGTCCCCGAACGAGACGCTGGCTTCGCGCGCCGGCGCACGGGGTCGGAGAGGCTCGGTAGACCGGTGTGAGCACCGTCCGCGGAGTTTCACGAGGACCCGGGCCACCGGCCAAGTTTCGGCCGAGGCCAGGGACCCGGCTCCCCTGGCTGGGATCCAGTTCGGCTTGGCCGGCGCCCGGCTGGGACCGGCTGGAGGTCCGGGGGTCCGCCAACGGTTTGCGCGCTGTCCGGGCACGACTGGGATGGGCCCGGTAGACCGGGTACGCCTACCGTTCGAGGCGCCAAACCGAGGCCGTTGATGCACGTCGCGGCCGAGGTCCCCGAACGAGACGCTGGCTTCGCGCGCCGGCGCACGGGGTCGGAGAGGCGCGGTAGACCGGTGTGAGCACCGTCCGCGGAGTTTCCCGGGGACCCGGGACGCCGCCGAGGTTTCGGCCGAGGCCCGGGACCCGGCTCCCCTCGCTGGGATCCAGTTCCGCTTGGCCGGCGCCCGCCTGGGACCGGCTGGAGGTCCGGGGGTCCGCCAACGGTTTGCGCGCTGTCGGGGCACGACTGGGATGGGCCCGGTAGACCGGGTACGCCTACCGTTCGAGGCGCCAAACCGAGGCCGTTGA
>NC_091959.1:29330081-29335081 GCF_031021105.1 Erythrolamprus reginae | reverse complement strand
GAGAGTGTTTGGTATTTTCCTTTCAGCTTCTGCCTGGACGTTCTGTCTCTCCTTCGCCTAGACCGGCACCAGAAAGAGTCTGTTGGGAGTTTTTGTCCCCCTTCCAACTTCTGCCGGTAGACCTGGGGGCGGGGCGGGCTCCCTCTCTCTCCTCTTTTCCTTTCGACCTCTCTCTTCCCCACGCTGGTGATCTGCCAAGTGGACCGGCTTTGACACCAGACGCTTGTTTCTTCCTCACGCTCTCTAGCTCTATTTAGGTTCTATGTAATTAACAAAGCCATTTTGGATTCGTGGCTGGCCATACCAGCGTAAGTTAAAGTTCATCGACGCAAACCCACGCCTGCCGGTGCAACCGCCAGGACCGATCTGGGAAAGGGAGGGCTGGTTTCTTCACCGGTTCAGTCACCTACTAGGAGACGAGCCGCTGTGTCAGGACCCTTTTGTCCTTCCCGACCCGCTAGTATTTCGAGCCATTTTTTTTAGTGGCCAAGGATGGATATTTCTCCCCCCCCCGGCTGTAATGTAGAGAGGAAACCTTTTCCATCCGGTATCCAACTGGCCACATTCGCGATACTGTAGCATCGCCGACGTAAAAGAAACTCGAAACAAAATGGAAAATTATCCAACTTCAACTAACTTCACATTGCGGCCCCTTGTTCTTGTGTTCACTTTCCTATCAGAAACGCTTCCCTCCCGAACCTTATATCCAGGTTACAAGCAGCCCAGGGGAACAGATTTCCAACGCACTCAATATCCTGATTGGCAACGCTCTCAATCTGCGGCAGGCGCAGAAGCTCCAGCAACTCCGACAGATCATCTCAACGAGGTTCCAGAAGCGAACCACGTCCTTCCGTCGGTTCTTTGGTCCCGAACAACGTTCCACAGTCAGATCCAGAGCATGACATCCGACGTTTATGGACTTTTAGATAGCGGAGCAGCTTTTCACGTTACTTGCCAAAGAGAACTTTTCACAGAACTACGTAAGACTGACATAAAAGAACTACATTCAGGGTCAAATCACCTATGCAAAGTTGAAGGAGAAGGAACTGCTTACGTAAAAGAATTAGACCAAACGATTCCACGCGTTCTATACATTCCGAAAGCTGCAAGTAACTAACTTACTCAGTATGTATCACCTAAAGGAAGACTTAGGTTATAAACTTATGCTTTTAGAAAAAGAAGTCCACGTTATCAAGAACGAGACAGTTGTTGCTCGTGCTTTTCCAATTAGAGGTGTTTACTACTTAAAGCCAAAACCTTATGAATCCTTTTTACCTGCTGTACGGAAAGAAGCCTGATATCCAAAGCCTCCATATTTTTGGCTCATATGCCATGGTTAACACTCCGCTGGTCCAGAGAAAGAGAGGAGGCCCAGTAGCAGAAAGGCCGCGATTCATAGGTTTTGATCAAAGTTGTAAGCAGTGTAAATTTGCTGACACCAATCCACACAGTGGTTATTTCAACCTCAGCTAAATTTGAAGAAGGTACAGATTGGTCCCAGAATACCCAGTAATGATACTTCAGTTTATTTTTCCAATCGATGATGTTGAAGGTTCAGCTGTTCCAGATGTTGTTTCTCCACAAGTCCTAGCGGGGAAGTTGGAGACGGAGATGACCAAGATGAAGGATGGACCACAGTTCCAAGACGTTCCAAGAGAATTCCTCCTTGTGGAAAAAACTGAACACCTGGGTAGACCGGTGCCAATGCCACAAGAGGACAGGCTAAGAGTACGGAAGGGCGGTCTTCAACGTAGAGAAAAGTAAAATCCTACACCTAGGTAAGGAAAAAACCCCAAAACAGACACAGACACCCGGTGTCGCCACATTCAGGTGGCAGGCAGAGAGAGAGAGAGAGAGAGAGAGAGAGAGAGAGAGGCGGACAGGGGGCTGGGGGGCGGGAGCTGTGGCCCAGGCTTCCGTCAGCGCTCGGCTCAGGCCGGTAGACCGGGGCCACTAGCGCGCAACGACGGTACAAGGCCCGGGATCCCGTCGCCCGTCCACGGTAGACCGGCGGGGAGACCGGTAACCACCGCCGAGGCGACGGCGGAGGTCCGGCAGCGAGGCCCGGGCACCCCGCGTCCCGCGCTGTGGGCCAGGGGCTGGGATCGGCCGGGTAGACCGGTTACCCTAACGTTTGCAGACGGCCCCGGGGCCCCGCGCCGTCACCGAGGCGACGTGCGGGGTACCACAAAGCGGCACGTGCTCCCCGCGACGGGTACGAACGAGACGCCGGCTTCCCGTGGGAGAGGCCCGGTAGACCGGTACCCGTTGCGCGCGCCCGTGCGAGGTCCCCGAACGAGAGGCCGTCTCCCGGCGCCGGCGCCCGGGGTCTGAGAGGCCCGGTAGACCGGTGTGAGCACCGTCCGCGGAGTTTCCCGGGGACCCGGGCCACCGCCAAAGTTTCGGCCGAGGCCCGGGACGCGGCTCCCCTCGCTGGGATCCAGTTCCGCTTGGCCGGCGCACCGCTGGGACCGGCTGGAGGTCCGGGGGTCCGCCAACGGTTTGCGCGCTGTCGGGGCACGACTGGGATGGGTCCGGTAGACCGGGTACGCCTACCGTTCGAGGCGCCAAACCGAGGCCGTTGATGCACGTCGCGGCCGAGGTCCCCGAACGAGACGCTGGCTTCGCGCGCCGGCGCACGGTGTCGGAGAGGCTCGGTAGACCGGTGTGAGCACCGTCCGCGGAGTTTCACGAGGACCCGGGCCACCGGCCAAGTTTCGGCCGAGGCCAGGGACCCGGCTCCCCTGGCTGGGATCCAGTTCGGCTTGGCCGGCGCCCGGCTGGGACCGGCTGGAGGTCCGGGGGTCCGCCAACGGTTTGCGCGCTGTCCGGGCA
Source organism: Erythrolamprus reginae (assembly GCF_031021105.1). NCBI lineage: Eukaryota > Metazoa > Chordata > Lepidosauria > Squamata > Dipsadidae > Erythrolamprus > Erythrolamprus reginae. The sequence continues at coordinate 29,332,246 of NC_091959.1, read as the reverse complement.
CGACTGGGATGGGCCCGGTAGACCGGGTACGCCTACCGTTCGAGGCGCCAAACCGAGGCCGTTGATGCACGTCGCGGCCGAGGTCCCCGAACGAGACGCTGGCTTCGCGCGCGGGCGCACGGGGTCGGAGAGGCTCGGTAGACCGGTGTGAGCACCGTCCGCGGAGTTTCCCGAGGACCCGGGCCACCGGCCAAGTTTCGGCCGAGGCCCGGGACCCGGCTCCCCTGGCTGGGATCCAGTTCCGCTTGTCCGGCTCCCGGCTGGGACCGGCTGGAGGTCCGGGGGTCCGCCAACGGTTTGCGCGCTGTCCGGGCACGACTGGGATGGGCCCGGTAGACCGGGTACGCCTACCGTTCGAGGCGCCAAATCGAGGCCGTTGATGCACGTCGCGGCCGAGTTCCCCGAACGAGACGCTGGCTTCGCGCGCCGGCGCACGGGCTCGGAGAGGCGCGGTAGACCGGTGTGAGCACCGTCCGCGGAGTTTCCCGGGGACCCGGGCCACCGGCCAAGTTTCGGCCGAGGCCCGGGACCCGGCTCCCCTGGCTGGGATCCAGTTCCGCTTGGCCGGCGCCCGGCTGGGACCGGCTGGAGGTCCGTGGGTCCGCCAACGGTTTGCGCGCTGTCGGCGCGCGACTGGGTAGACCGGGGCCGCTACCGGTCGCGGGCGGCCCCGGGGCCGCGCACCGTCGCCGGGGCGACGGGCGAGGTCCGTCACCGAGGCGCGGCGCTTCCCATGTCGCGTTCCACGAACGCGACGCTGGCTTCCCGCGCCGGCGCCCGGGGTCCGAGAGGCCGAGTGGACCGGTCTGACTAAAGTTCGCGAAGGGCCCCCGGGTCCCCATCCGTCCCCGTGCCGACGACCGTGCGAGGTCCCCGAACGAGAGGCCGTCTCCCGGCGCCGGCGCCCGGGGTCGGAGAAGCCCGGTAGACCGGTACGACTACCGTCCGAGGAGTTTTCCGGGGGCCCGCTGGGACCGAGCGGAGGTGCGAGGTCGGCGAACGGTATCCGCGCTGTCGTGGCACGACTGGGATGGGCCCGGCAAACCGAGGCCGTTGATCCACGCGTCGGAGAAGCCCGGTAGACCGTTGTGAGCACCGTCCGCGGAGTTTCCCGTGGACCCGGGCCGCCGCCGAGGTTTCCGGGACTCGGCTCCCCTCGCTGGGATCCAGTTCCGCTTGGCCGGCGCCCCGCTGGGACCGGCTGGAGGTCCGGGGGTCCGAAAACGGTTTGCGAGCTGTCCGGGCACGACTGGGATGGGCCCGGTAGACCGGGTACGCCTACCGTTCGAGGCGCCAAACCGAGGCCGTTGATGCACGTCGCGGCCGAGGTCCCCGAACGAGACGCTGGCTTCGCGCGCCGGCGCACGGGGTCGGAGAGGCTCGGTAGACCGGTGTGAGCACCGTCCGCGGAGTTTCACGAGGACCCGGGCCACCGGCCAAGTTTCGGCCGAGGCCAGGGACCCGGCTCCCCTGGCTGGGATCCAGTTCGGCTTGGCCGGCGCCCGGCTGGGACCGGCTGGAGGTCCGGGGGTCCGCCAACGGTTTGCGCGCTGTCCGGGCACGACTGGGATGGGCCCGGTAGACCGGGTACGCCTACCGTTCGAGGCGCCAAACCGAGGCCGTTGATGCACGTCGCGGCCGAGGTCCCCGAACGAGACGCTGGCTTCGCGCGCCGGCGCACGGGGTCGGAGAGGCGCGGTAGACCGGTGTGAGCACCGTCCGCGGAGTTTCCCGGGGACCCGGGACGCCGCCGAGGTTTCGGCCGAGGCCCGGGACCCGGCTCCCCTCGCTGGGATCCAGTTCCGCTTGGCCGGCGCCCGCCTGGGACCGGCTGGAGGTCCGGGGGTCCGCCAACGGTTTGCGCGCTGTCGGGGCACGACTGGGATGGGCCCGGTAGACCGGGTACGCCTACCGTTCGAGGCGCCAAACCGAGGCCGTTGATCCACGTCGCGCCCGAGGTCCCCGAACGAGACGCTGGCTTCGCGCGCCGGCGCACGGGCTCGGAGAGGCGCGGTAGACCGGTGTGAGCACCGTCCGCGGAGTTTCCCGAGGACCCGGGCCACCGGCCAAGTTTCGGCCGAGGCCCGGGACCCGGCTCCCCTGGCTGGGATCCAGTTCCGCTTGGCCGGCGCCCGGCTGGGACCGGCTGGAGGTCCGGGGGTCCG
>NC_091959.1:29312581-29317581 GCF_031021105.1 Erythrolamprus reginae | reverse complement strand
TTACTTGCCAAAGAGAACTTTTCACAGAACTACGTAAGACTGACATAAAAGAACTACATTCAGGGTCAAATCACCTATGCAAAGTTGAAGGAGAAGGAACTGCTTACGTAAAAGAATTAGACCAAACGATTCCACGCGTTCTATACATTCCGAAAGCTGCAAGTAACTAACTTACTCAGTATGTATCACCTAAAGGAAGACTTAGGTTATAAACTTATGCTTTTAGAAAAAGAAGTCCACGTTATCAAGAACGAGACAGTTGTTGCTCGTGCTTTTCCAATTAGAGGTGTTTACTACTTAAAGCCAAAACCTTATGAATCCTTTTTACCTGCTGTACGGAAAGAAGCCTGATATCCAAAGCCTCCATATTTTTGGCTCATATGCCATGGTTAACACTCCGCTGGTCCAGAGAAAGAGAGGAGGCCCAGTAGCAGAAAGGCCGCGATTCATAGGTTTTGATCAAAGTTGTAAGCAGTGTAAATTTGCTGACACCAATCCACACAGTGGTTATTTCAACCTCAGCTAAATTTGAAGAAGGTACAGATTGGTCCCAGAATACCCAGTAATGATACTTCAGTTTATTTTTCCAATCGATGATGTTGAAGGTTCAGCTGTTCCAGATGTTGTTTCTCCACAAGTCCTAGCGGGGAAGTTGGAGACGGAGATGACCAAGATGAAGGATGGACCACAGTTCCAAGACGTTCCAAGAGAATTCCTCCTTGTGGAAAAAACTGAACACCTGGGTAGACCGGTGCCAATGCCACAAGAGGACAGGCTAAGAGTACGGAAGGGCGGTCTTCAACGTAGAGAAAAGTAAAATCCTACACCTAGGTAAGGAAAAAACCCCAAAACAGACACAGACACCCGGTGTCGCCACATTCAGGTGGCAGGCAGAGAGAGAGAGAGAGAGAGAGAGAGAGAGAGAGAGGCGGACAGGGGGCTGGGGGGCGGGAGCTGTGGCCCAGGCTTCCGTCAGCGCTCGGCTCAGGCCGGTAGACCGGGGCCACTAGCGCGCAACGACGGTACAAGGCCCGGGATCCCGTCGCCCGTCCACGGTAGACCGGCGGGGAGACCGGTAACCACCGCCGAGGCGACGGCGGAGGTCCGGCAGCGAGGCCCGGGCACCCCGCGTCCCGCGCTGTGGGCCAGGGGCTGGGATCGGCCGGGTAGACCGGTTACCCTAACGTTTGCAGACGGCCCCGGGGCCCCGCGCCGTCACCGAGGCGACGTGCGGGGTACCACAAAGCGGCACGTGCTCCCCGCGACGGGTACGAACGAGACGCCGGCTTCCCGTGGGAGAGGCCCGGTAGACCGGTACCCGTTGCGCGCGCCCGTGCGAGGTCCCCGAACGAGAGGCCGTCTCCCGGCGCCGGCGCCCGGGGTCTGAGAGGCCCGGTAGACCGGTGTGAGCACCGTCCGCGGAGTTTCCCGGGGACCCGGGCCACCGCCAAAGTTTCGGCCGAGGCCCGGGACGCGGCTCCCCTCGCTGGGATCCAGTTCCGCTTGGCCGGCGCACCGCTGGGACCGGCTGGAGGTCCGGGGGTCCGCCAACGGTTTGCGCGCTGTCGGGGCACGACTGGGATGGGTCCGGTAGACCGGGTACGCCTACCGTTCGAGGCGCCAAACCGAGGCCGTTGATGCACGTCGCGGCCGAGGTCCCCGAACGAGACGCTGGCTTCGCGCGCCGGCGCACGGTGTCGGAGAGGCTCGGTAGACCGGTGTGAGCACCGTCCGCGGAGTTTCACGAGGACCCGGGCCACCGGCCAAGTTTCGGCCGAGGCCAGGGACCCGGCTCCCCTGGCTGGGATCCAGTTCGGCTTGGCCGGCGCCCGGCTGGGACCGGCTGGAGGTCCGGGGGTCCGCCAACGGTTTGCGCGCTGTCCGGGCACGACTGGGATGGGCCCGGTAGACCGGGTACGCCTACCGTTCGAGGCGCCAAACCGAGGCCGTTGATGCACGTCGCGGCCGAGGTCCCCGAACGAGACGCTGGCTTCGCGCGCGGGCGCACGGGGTCGGAGAGGCTCGGTAGACCGGTGTGAGCACCGTCCGCGGAGTTTCCCGAGGACCCGGGCCACCGGCCAAGTTTCGGCCGAGGCCCGGGACCCGGCTCCCCTGGCTGGGATCCAGTTCCGCTTGTCCGGCTCCCGGCTGGGACCGGCTGGAGGTCCGGGGGTCCGCCAACGGTTTGCGCGCTGTCCGGGCACGACTGGGATGGGCCCGGTAGACCGGGTACGCCTACCGTTCGAGGCGCCAAATCGAGGCCGTTGATGCACGTCGCGGCCGAGTTCCCCGAACGAGACGCTGGCTTCGCGCGCCGGCGCACGGGCTCGGAGAGGCGCGGTAGACCGGTGTGAGCACCGTCCGCGGAGTTTCCCGGGGACCCGGGCCACCGGCCAAGTTTCGGCCGAGGCCCGGGACCCGGCTCCCCTGGCTGGGATCCAGTTCCGCTTGGCCGGCGCCCGGCTGGGACCGGCTGGAGGTCCGTGGGTCCGCCAACGGTTTGCGCGCTGTCGGCGCGCGACTGGGTAGACCGGGGCCGCTACCGGTCGCGGGCGGCCCCGGGGCCGCGCACCGTCGCCGGGGCGACGGGCGAGGTCCGTCACCGAGGCGCGGCGCTTCCCATGTCGCGTTCCACGAACGCGACGCTGGCTTCCCGCGCCGGCGCCCGGGGTCCGAGAGGCCGAGTGGACCGGTCTGACTAAAGTTCGCGAAGGGCCCCCGGGTCCCCATCCGTCCCCGTGCCGACGACCGTGCGAGGTCCCCGAACGAGAGGCCGTCTCCCGGCGCCGGCGCCCGGGGTCGGAGAAGCCCGGTAGACCGGTACGACTACCGTCCGAGGAGTTTTCCGGGGGCCCGCTGGGACCGAGCGGAGGTGCGAGGTCGGCGAACGGTATCCGCGCTGTCGTGGCACGACTGGGATGGGCCCGGCAAACCGAGGCCGTTGATCCACGCGTCGGAGAAGCCCGGTAGACCGTTGTGAGCACCGTCCGCGGAGTTTCCCGTGGACCCGGGCCGCCGCCGAGGTTTCCGGGACTCGGCTCCCCTCGCTGGGATCCAGTTCCGCTTGGCCGGCGCCCCGCTGGGACCGGCTGGAGGTCCGGGGGTCCGAAAACGGTTTGCGAGCTGTCCGGGCACGACTGGGATGGGCCCGGTAGACCGGGTACGCCTACCGTTCGAGGCGCCAAACCGAGGCCGTTGATGCACGTCGCGGCCGAGGTCCCCGAACGAGACGCTGGCTTCGCGCGCCGGCGCACGGGGTCGGAGAGGCTCGGTAGACCGGTGTGAGCACCGTCCGCGGAGTTTCACGAGGACCCGGGCCACCGGCCAAGTTTCGGCCGAGGCCAGGGACCCGGCTCCCCTGGCTGGGATCCAGTTCGGCTTGGCCGGCGCCCGGCTGGGACCGGCTGGAGGTCCGGGGGTCCGCCAACGGTTTGCGCGCTGTCCGGGCACGACTGGGATGGGCCCGGTAGACCGGGTACGCCTACCGTTCGAGGCGCCAAACCGAGGCCGTTGATGCACGTCGCGGCCGAGGTCCCCGAACGAGACGCTGGCTTCGCGCGCCGGCGCACGGGGTCGGAGAGGCGCGGTAGACCGGTGTGAGCACCGTCCGCGGAGTTTCCCGGGGACCCGGGACGCCGCCGAGGTTTCGGCCGAGGCCCGGGACCCGGCTCCCCTCGCTGGGATCCAGTTCCGCTTGGCCGGCGCCCGCCTGGGACCGGCTGGAGGTCCGGGGGTCCGCCAACGGTTTGCGCGCTGTCGGGGCACGACTGGGATGGGCCCGGTAGACCGGGTACGCCTACCGTTCGAGGCGCCAAACCGAGGCCGTTGATCCACGTCGCGCCCGAGGTCCCCGAACGAGACGCTGGCTTCGCGCGCCGGCGCACGGGCTCGGAGAGGCGCGGTAGACCGGTGTGAGCACCGTCCGCGGAGTTTCCCGAGGACCCGGGCCACCGGCCAAGTTTCGGCCGAGGCCCGGGACCCGGCTCCCCTGGCTGGGATCCAGTTCCGCTTGGCCGGCGCCCGGCTGGGACCGGCTGGAGGTCCGGGGGTCCGCCAACGGTTTGCGTGCTGCCGGCGCGCGACTGGGTAGACCGGGGCCGCTACCGGTCGCGGGCGGCCCCGGGGCCGCGCGCCGTCGGCGGGGCGACGGGCGAGGTCCGTCACCGAGGCGCGGCGCTTCCCATGTCGCGTTCCACGAACGAGACGCTGGCTTCCCGCGCCGGCGCCCGGGGTCCGAGAGGCCGAGTGGACCGGTCTGACTAAAGTTCGCGAAGGGCCCCCGGGTCCCCATCCGTCCCCGTGCCGACGACCGTGCGAGGTCCCCGAACGAGAGGCCGTCTCCCGGCGCCGGCGCCCGGGGTCGGAGAGGCCCGGTAGACCGGTACGACTACCGTCCGAGTAGTTTTCCGGGGGGCCCGCTGGGACCGAGCGGAGGTGCGAGGTCGGCGAACGGTATCCGCGCTGTCGTGGCACGACTGGGATGGGCCCGGCAAACCGAGGCCGTTGATCCACGCGTCGGAGAGGCCCGGTAGACCGGTGTGAGCACCGTCCGCGGAGTTTCCCGTGGACCCGGGCCGCCGCCGAGGTTTCCGGGACTCGGCTCCCCTCGCTGGGATCCAGTTCCGCTTGGCCGGCGCCCCGCTGGGACCGGCTGGAGGTCCGGGGGTCCGAAAACGGTTTGCGCGCTGTCCGGGCACGACTGGGATGGGCCCGGTAGACCGGGTACGCCTACCGTTCGAGGCGCCAAACCGAGGCCGTTGATGCACGTCGCGGCCGAGGTCCCCGAACGAGACGCTGGCTTCGCGCGCCGGCGCACGGGCTCGGAGAGGCGCGGTAGACCGGTGTGAGCACCGTCCGCGGAGTTTCCCGGGGACCCGGGACGCCGCCGAGGTTTCGGCCGAGGCCCGGGACTCGGCTCCCCTCGCTGGGATCCAGTTCCGCTTGGCCGGCGCCCCGCTGGGACCGGCTGGAGGTCCGGGGGTCCGCCAACGGTTTGCGCG
>NC_091959.1:29297581-29300081 GCF_031021105.1 Erythrolamprus reginae | reverse complement strand
GCGGGAGCTGTGGCCCAGGCTTCCGTCAGCGCTCGGCTCAGGCCGGTAGACCGGGGCCACTAGCGCGCAACGACGGTACAAGGCCCGGGATCCCGTCGCCCGTCCACGGTAGACCGGCGGGGAGACCGGTAACCACCGCCGAGGCGACGGCGGAGGTCCGGCAGCGAGGCCCGGGCACCCCGCGTCCCGCGCTGTGGGCCAGGGGCTGGGATCGGCCGGGTAGACCGGTTACCCTAACGTTTGCAGACGGCCCCGGGGCCCCGCGCCGTCACCGAGGCGACGTGCGGGGTACCACAAAGCGGCACGTGCTCCCCGCGACGGGTACGAACGAGACGCCGGCTTCCCGTGGGAGAGGCCCGGTAGACCGGTACCCGTTGCGCGCGCCCGTGCGAGGTCCCCGAACGAGAGGCCGTCTCCCGGCGCCGGCGCCCGGGGTCTGAGAGGCCCGGTAGACCGGTGTGAGCACCGTCCGCGGAGTTTCCCGGGGACCCGGGCCACCGCCAAAGTTTCGGCCGAGGCCCGGGACGCGGCTCCCCTCGCTGGGATCCAGTTCCGCTTGGCCGGCGCACCGCTGGGACCGGCTGGAGGTCCGGGGGTCCGCCAACGGTTTGCGCGCTGTCGGGGCACGACTGGGATGGGTCCGGTAGACCGGGTACGCCTACCGTTCGAGGCGCCAAACCGAGGCCGTTGATGCACGTCGCGGCCGAGGTCCCCGAACGAGACGCTGGCTTCGCGCGCCGGCGCACGGTGTCGGAGAGGCTCGGTAGACCGGTGTGAGCACCGTCCGCGGAGTTTCACGAGGACCCGGGCCACCGGCCAAGTTTCGGCCGAGGCCAGGGACCCGGCTCCCCTGGCTGGGATCCAGTTCGGCTTGGCCGGCGCCCGGCTGGGACCGGCTGGAGGTCCGGGGGTCCGCCAACGGTTTGCGCGCTGTCCGGGCACGACTGGGATGGGCCCGGTAGACCGGGTACGCCTACCGTTCGAGGCGCCAAACCGAGGCCGTTGATGCACGTCGCGGCCGAGGTCCCCGAACGAGACGCTGGCTTCGCGCGCGGGCGCACGGGGTCGGAGAGGCTCGGTAGACCGGTGTGAGCACCGTCCGCGGAGTTTCCCGAGGACCCGGGCCACCGGCCAAGTTTCGGCCGAGGCCCGGGACCCGGCTCCCCTGGCTGGGATCCAGTTCCGCTTGTCCGGCTCCCGGCTGGGACCGGCTGGAGGTCCGGGGGTCCGCCAACGGTTTGCGCGCTGTCCGGGCACGACTGGGATGGGCCCGGTAGACCGGGTACGCCTACCGTTCGAGGCGCCAAATCGAGGCCGTTGATGCACGTCGCGGCCGAGTTCCCCGAACGAGACGCTGGCTTCGCGCGCCGGCGCACGGGCTCGGAGAGGCGCGGTAGACCGGTGTGAGCACCGTCCGCGGAGTTTCCCGGGGACCCGGGCCACCGGCCAAGTTTCGGCCGAGGCCCGGGACCCGGCTCCCCTGGCTGGGATCCAGTTCCGCTTGGCCGGCGCCCGGCTGGGACCGGCTGGAGGTCCGTGGGTCCGCCAACGGTTTGCGCGCTGTCGGCGCGCGACTGGGTAGACCGGGGCCGCTACCGGTCGCGGGCGGCCCCGGGGCCGCGCACCGTCGCCGGGGCGACGGGCGAGGTCCGTCACCGAGGCGCGGCGCTTCCCATGTCGCGTTCCACGAACGCGACGCTGGCTTCCCGCGCCGGCGCCCGGGGTCCGAGAGGCCGAGTGGACCGGTCTGACTAAAGTTCGCGAAGGGCCCCCGGGTCCCCATCCGTCCCCGTGCCGACGACCGTGCGAGGTCCCCGAACGAGAGGCCGTCTCCCGGCGCCGGCGCCCGGGGTCGGAGAAGCCCGGTAGACCGGTACGACTACCGTCCGAGGAGTTTTCCGGGGGCCCGCTGGGACCGAGCGGAGGTGCGAGGTCGGCGAACGGTATCCGCGCTGTCGTGGCACGACTGGGATGGGCCCGGCAAACCGAGGCCGTTGATCCACGCGTCGGAGAAGCCCGGTAGACCGTTGTGAGCACCGTCCGCGGAGTTTCCCGTGGACCCGGGCCGCCGCCGAGGTTTCCGGGACTCGGCTCCCCTCGCTGGGATCCAGTTCCGCTTGGCCGGCGCCCCGCTGGGACCGGCTGGAGGTCCGGGGGTCCGAAAACGGTTTGCGAGCTGTCCGGGCACGACTGGGATGGGCCCGGTAGACCGGGTACGCCTACCGTTCGAGGCGCCAAACCGAGGCCGTTGATGCACGTCGCGGCCGAGGTCCCCGAACGAGACGCTGGCTTCGCGCGCCGGCGCACGGGGTCGGAGAGGCTCGGTAGACCGGTGTGAGCACCGTCCGCGGAGTTTCACGAGGACCCGGGCCACCGGCCAAGTTTCGGCCGAGGCCAGGGACCCGGCTCCCCTGGCTGGGATCCAGTTCGGCTTGGCCGGCGCCCGGCTGGGACCGGCTGGAGGTCCGGGGGTCCGCCAACGGTTTGCGCGCTGTCCGGG
>NC_091959.1:29280081-29285081 GCF_031021105.1 Erythrolamprus reginae | reverse complement strand
GTAGCCAGACCTCTCTCTCCTTAATCTTCTCTTTCCTTTCTCCCTCTACAGGTAGACCCGGCGGCAGAAAGAGAGTGTTTGGTATTTTCCTTTCAGCTGTGGCCGGTAGCGCGACCTCTCTCTCCTTAATCTTCTCTTTCCTTTCTCCCTCTACAGGTAGACCGGCGGCAGAAAGAGAGTGTTTGGTATTTTCCTTTCAGCTGTGGCCGGTAGCGCGACCTCTCTCTCCTTAATCTTCTCTTTCCTTTCTCCCTCTACAGGTAGACCGGCGGCAGAAAGAGAGTGTTTGGTATTTTCCTTTCAGCTGTGGCCGGTAGCGCGACCTCTCTCTCCTTAATCTTCCCTTTCCTTTCTCCTTCTACAGGTAGACCGGCGGCAGAAAGAGAGTGTTTGGTATTTTCCTTTCAGCTTCTGCCTGGACGTTCTGTCTCTCCTTCGCCTAGACCGGCACCAGAAAGAGTCTGTTGGGAGTTTTTGTCCCCCTTCCAACTTCTGCCGGTAGACCTGGGGGCGGGGCGGGCTCCCTCTCTCTCCTCTTTTCCTTTCGACCTCTCTCTTCCCCACGCTGGTGATCTGCCAAGTGGACCGGCTTTGACACCAGACGCTTGTTTCTTCCTCACGCTCTCTAGCTCTATTTAGGTTCTATGTAATTAACAAAGCCATTTTGGATTCGTGGCTGGCCATACCAGCGTAAGTTAAAGTTCATCGACGCAAACCCACGCCTGCCGGTGCAACCGCCAGGACCGATCTGGGAAAGGGAGGGCTGGTTTCTTCACCGGTTCAGTCACCTACTAGGAGACGAGCCGCTGTGTCAGGACCCTTTTGTCCTTCCCGACCCGCTAGTATTTCGAGCCATTTTTTTTAGTGGCCAAGGATGGATATTTCTCCCCCCCCCGGCTGTAATGTAGAGAGGAAACCTTTTCCATCCGGTATCCAACTGGCCACATTCGCGATACTGTAGCATCGCCGACGTAAAAGAAACTCGAAACAAAATGGAAAATTATCCAACTTCAACTAACTTCACATTGCGGCCCCTTGTTCTTGTGTTCACTTTCCTATCAGAAACGCTTCCCTCCCGAACCTTATATCCAGGTTACAAGCAGCCCAGGGGAACAGATTTCCAACGCACTCAATATCCTGATTGGCAACGCTCTCAATCTGCGGCAGGCGCAGAAGCTCCAGCAACTCCGACAGATCATCTCAACGAGGTTCCAGAAGCGAACCACGTCCTTCCGTCGGTTCTTTGGTCCCGAACAACGTTCCACAGTCAGATCCAGAGCATGACATCCGACGTTTATGGACTTTTAGATAGCGGAGCAGCTTTTCACGTTACTTGCCAAAGAGAACTTTTCACAGAACTACGTAAGACTGACATAAAAGAACTACATTCAGGGTCAAATCACCTATGCAAAGTTGAAGGAGAAGGAACTGCTTACGTAAAAGAATTAGACCAAACGATTCCACGCGTTCTATACATTCCGAAAGCTGCAAGTAACTAACTTACTCAGTATGTATCACCTAAAGGAAGACTTAGGTTATAAACTTATGCTTTTAGAAAAAGAAGTCCACGTTATCAAGAACGAGACAGTTGTTGCTCGTGCTTTTCCAATTAGAGGTGTTTACTACTTAAAGCCAAAACCTTATGAATCCTTTTTACCTGCTGTACGGAAAGAAGCCTGATATCCAAAGCCTCCATATTTTTGGCTCATATGCCATGGTTAACACTCCGCTGGTCCAGAGAAAGAGAGGAGGCCCAGTAGCAGAAAGGCCGCGATTCATAGGTTTTGATCAAAGTTGTAAGCAGTGTAAATTTGCTGACACCAATCCACACAGTGGTTATTTCAACCTCAGCTAAATTTGAAGAAGGTACAGATTGGTCCCAGAATACCCAGTAATGATACTTCAGTTTATTTTTCCAATCGATGATGTTGAAGGTTCAGCTGTTCCAGATGTTGTTTCTCCACAAGTCCTAGCGGGGAAGTTGGAGACGGAGATGACCAAGATGAAGGATGGACCACAGTTCCAAGACGTTCCAAGAGAATTCCTCCTTGTGGAAAAAACTGAACACCTGGGTAGACCGGTGCCAATGCCACAAGAGGACAGGCTAAGAGTACGGAAGGGCGGTCTTCAACGTAGAGAAAAGTAAAATCCTACACCTAGGTAAGGAAAAAACCCCAAAACAGACACAGACACCCGGTGTCGCCACATTCAGGTGGCAGGCAGAGAGAGAGAGAGAGAGAGAGAGAGAGAGAGAGAGGCGGACAGGGGGCTGGGGGGCGGGAGCTGTGGCCCAGGCTTCCGTCAGCGCTCGGCTCAGGCCGGTAGACCGGGGCCACTAGCGCGCAACGACGGTACAAGGCCCGGGATCCCGTCGCCCGTCCACGGTAGACCGGCGGGGAGACCGGTAACCACCGCCGAGGCGACGGCGGAGGTCCGGCAGCGAGGCCCGGGCACCCCGCGTCCCGCGCTGTGGGCCAGGGGCTGGGATCGGCCGGGTAGACCGGTTACCCTAACGTTTGCAGACGGCCCCGGGGCCCCGCGCCGTCACCGAGGCGACGTGCGGGGTACCACAAAGCGGCACGTGCTCCCCGCGACGGGTACGAACGAGACGCCGGCTTCCCGTGGGAGAGGCCCGGTAGACCGGTACCCGTTGCGCGCGCCCGTGCGAGGTCCCCGAACGAGAGGCCGTCTCCCGGCGCCGGCGCCCGGGGTCTGAGAGGCCCGGTAGACCGGTGTGAGCACCGTCCGCGGAGTTTCCCGGGGACCCGGGCCACCGCCAAAGTTTCGGCCGAGGCCCGGGACGCGGCTCCCCTCGCTGGGATCCAGTTCCGCTTGGCCGGCGCACCGCTGGGACCGGCTGGAGGTCCGGGGGTCCGCCAACGGTTTGCGCGCTGTCGGGGCACGACTGGGATGGGTCCGGTAGACCGGGTACGCCTACCGTTCGAGGCGCCAAACCGAGGCCGTTGATGCACGTCGCGGCCGAGGTCCCCGAACGAGACGCTGGCTTCGCGCGCCGGCGCACGGTGTCGGAGAGGCTCGGTAGACCGGTGTGAGCACCGTCCGCGGAGTTTCACGAGGACCCGGGCCACCGGCCAAGTTTCGGCCGAGGCCAGGGACCCGGCTCCCCTGGCTGGGATCCAGTTCGGCTTGGCCGGCGCCCGGCTGGGACCGGCTGGAGGTCCGGGGGTCCGCCAACGGTTTGCGCGCTGTCCGGGCACGACTGGGATGGGCCCGGTAGACCGGGTACGCCTACCGTTCGAGGCGCCAAACCGAGGCCGTTGATGCACGTCGCGGCCGAGGTCCCCGAACGAGACGCTGGCTTCGCGCGCGGGCGCACGGGGTCGGAGAGGCTCGGTAGACCGGTGTGAGCACCGTCCGCGGAGTTTCCCGAGGACCCGGGCCACCGGCCAAGTTTCGGCCGAGGCCCGGGACCCGGCTCCCCTGGCTGGGATCCAGTTCCGCTTGTCCGGCTCCCGGCTGGGACCGGCTGGAGGTCCGGGGGTCCGCCAACGGTTTGCGCGCTGTCCGGGCACGACTGGGATGGGCCCGGTAGACCGGGTACGCCTACCGTTCGAGGCGCCAAACCGAGGCCGTTGATGCACGTCGCGGCCGAGGTCCCCGAACGAGACGCTGGCTTCGCGCGCCGGCGCACGGGGTCGGAGAGGCGCGGTAGACCGGTGTGAGCACCGTCCGCGGAGTTTCCCGGGGACCCGGGACGCCGCCGAGGTTTCGGCCGAGGCCCGGGACCCGGCTCCCCTCGCTGGGATCCAGTTCCGCTTGGCCGGCGCCCGCCTGGGACCGGCTGGAGGTCCGGGGGTCCGCCAACGGTTTGCGCGCTGTCGGGGCACGACTGGGATGGGCCCGGTAGACCGGGTACGCCTACCGTTCGAGGCGCCAAACCGAGGCCGTTGATCCACGTCGCGCCCGAGGTCCCCGAACGAGACGCTGGCTTCGCGCGCCGGCGCACGGGCTCGGAGAGGCGCGGTAGACCGGTGTGAGCACCGTCCGCGGAGTTTCCCGAGGACCCGGGCCACCGGCCAAGTTTCGGCCGAGGCCCGGGACCCGGCTCCCCTGGCTGGGATCCAGTTCCGCTTGGCCGGCGCCCGGCTGGGACCGGCTGGAGGTCCGGGGGTCCGCCAACGGTTTGCGTGCTGCCGGCGCGCGACTGGGTAGACCGGGGCCGCTACCGGTCGCGGGCGGCCCCGGGGCCGCGCGCCGTCGGCGGGGCGACGGGCGAGGTCCGTCACCGAGGCGCGGCGCTTCCCATGTCGCGTTCCACGAACGAGACGCTGGCTTCCCGCGCCGGCGCCCGGGGTCCGAGAGGCCGAGTGGACCGGTCTGACTAAAGTTCGCGAAGGGCCCCCGGGTCCCCATCCGTCCCCGTGCCGACGACCGTGCGAGGTCCCCGAACGAGAGGCCGTCTCCCGGCGCCGGCGCCCGGGGTCGGAGAGGCCCGGTAGACCGGTACGACTACCGTCCGAGTAGTTTTCCGGGGGGCCCGCTGGGACCGAGCGGAGGTGCGAGGTCGGCGAACGGTATCCGCGCTGTCGTGGCACGACTGGGATGGGCCCGGCAAACCGAGGCCGTTGATCCACGCGTCGGAGAGGCCCGGTAGACCGGTGTGAGCACCGTCCGCGGAGTTTCCCGTGGACCCGGGCCGCCGCCGAGGTTTCCGGGACTCGGCTCCCCTCGCTGGGATCCAGTTCCGCTTGGCCGGCGCCCCGCTGGGACCGGCTGGAGGTCCGGGGGTCCGAAAACGGTTTGCGCGCTGTCCGGGCACGACTGGGATGGGCCCGGTAGACCGGGTACGCCTACCGTTCGAGGCGCCAAACCGAGGCCGTTGATGCACGTCGCGGCCGAGGTCCCCGAACGAGACGCTGGCTTCGCGCGCCGGCGCACGGGCTCGGAGAGGCGCGGTAGACCGGTGTGAGCACCGTCCGCGGAGTTTCCCGGGGACCCGGGACGCCGCCGAGGTTTCGGCCGAGGCCCGGGACTCGGCT
>NC_091959.1:29262581-29267581 GCF_031021105.1 Erythrolamprus reginae | reverse complement strand
TATACATTCCGAAAGCTGCAAGTAACTAACTTACTCAGTATGTATCACCTAAAGGAAGACTTAGGTTATAAACTTATGCTTTTAGAAAAAGAAGTCCACGTTATCAAGAACGAGACAGTTGTTGCTCGTGCTTTTCCAATTAGAGGTGTTTACTACTTAAAGCCAAAACCTTATGAATCCTTTTTACCTGCTGTACGGAAAGAAGCCTGATATCCAAAGCCTCCATATTTTTGGCTCATATGCCATGGTTAACACTCCGCTGGTCCAGAGAAAGAGAGGAGGCCCAGTAGCAGAAAGGCCGCGATTCATAGGTTTTGATCAAAGTTGTAAGCAGTGTAAATTTGCTGACACCAATCCACACAGTGGTTATTTCAACCTCAGCTAAATTTGAAGAAGGTACAGATTGGTCCCAGAATACCCAGTAATGATACTTCAGTTTATTTTTCCAATCGATGATGTTGAAGGTTCAGCTGTTCCAGATGTTGTTTCTCCACAAGTCCTAGCGGGGAAGTTGGAGACGGAGATGACCAAGATGAAGGATGGACCACAGTTCCAAGACGTTCCAAGAGAATTCCTCCTTGTGGAAAAAACTGAACACCTGGGTAGACCGGTGCCAATGCCACAAGAGGACAGGCTAAGAGTACGGAAGGGCGGTCTTCAACGTAGAGAAAAGTAAAATCCTACACCTAGGTAAGGAAAAAACCCCAAAACAGACACAGACACCCGGTGTCGCCACATTCAGGTGGCAGGCAGAGAGAGAGAGAGAGAGAGAGAGAGAGAGAGAGAGGCGGACAGGGGGCTGGGGGGCGGGAGCTGTGGCCCAGGCTTCCGTCAGCGCTCGGCTCAGGCCGGTAGACCGGGGCCACTAGCGCGCAACGACGGTACAAGGCCCGGGATCCCGTCGCCCGTCCACGGTAGACCGGCGGGGAGACCGGTAACCACCGCCGAGGCGACGGCGGAGGTCCGGCAGCGAGGCCCGGGCACCCCGCGTCCCGCGCTGTGGGCCAGGGGCTGGGATCGGCCGGGTAGACCGGTTACCCTAACGTTTGCAGACGGCCCCGGGGCCCCGCGCCGTCACCGAGGCGACGTGCGGGGTACCACAAAGCGGCACGTGCTCCCCGCGACGGGTACGAACGAGACGCCGGCTTCCCGTGGGAGAGGCCCGGTAGACCGGTACCCGTTGCGCGCGCCCGTGCGAGGTCCCCGAACGAGAGGCCGTCTCCCGGCGCCGGCGCCCGGGGTCTGAGAGGCCCGGTAGACCGGTGTGAGCACCGTCCGCGGAGTTTCCCGGGGACCCGGGCCACCGCCAAAGTTTCGGCCGAGGCCCGGGACGCGGCTCCCCTCGCTGGGATCCAGTTCCGCTTGGCCGGCGCACCGCTGGGACCGGCTGGAGGTCCGGGGGTCCGCCAACGGTTTGCGCGCTGTCGGGGCACGACTGGGATGGGTCCGGTAGACCGGGTACGCCTACCGTTCGAGGCGCCAAACCGAGGCCGTTGATGCACGTCGCGGCCGAGGTCCCCGAACGAGACGCTGGCTTCGCGCGCCGGCGCACGGTGTCGGAGAGGCTCGGTAGACCGGTGTGAGCACCGTCCGCGGAGTTTCACGAGGACCCGGGCCACCGGCCAAGTTTCGGCCGAGGCCAGGGACCCGGCTCCCCTGGCTGGGATCCAGTTCGGCTTGGCCGGCGCCCGGCTGGGACCGGCTGGAGGTCCGGGGGTCCGCCAACGGTTTGCGCGCTGTCCGGGCACGACTGGGATGGGCCCGGTAGACCGGGTACGCCTACCGTTCGAGGCGCCAAACCGAGGCCGTTGATGCACGTCGCGGCCGAGGTCCCCGAACGAGACGCTGGCTTCGCGCGCGGGCGCACGGGGTCGGAGAGGCTCGGTAGACCGGTGTGAGCACCGTCCGCGGAGTTTCCCGAGGACCCGGGCCACCGGCCAAGTTTCGGCCGAGGCCCGGGACCCGGCTCCCCTGGCTGGGATCCAGTTCCGCTTGTCCGGCTCCCGGCTGGGACCGGCTGGAGGTCCGGGGGTCCGCCAACGGTTTGCGCGCTGTCCGGGCACGACTGGGATGGGCCCGGTAGACCGGGTACGCCTACCGTTCGAGGCGCCAAATCGAGGCCGTTGATGCACGTCGCGGCCGAGTTCCCCGAACGAGACGCTGGCTTCGCGCGCCGGCGCACGGGCTCGGAGAGGCGCGGTAGACCGGTGTGAGCACCGTCCGCGGAGTTTCCCGGGGACCCGGGCCACCGGCCAAGTTTCGGCCGAGGCCCGGGACCCGGCTCCCCTGGCTGGGATCCAGTTCCGCTTGGCCGGCGCCCGGCTGGGACCGGCTGGAGGTCCGTGGGTCCGCCAACGGTTTGCGCGCTGTCGGCGCGCGACTGGGTAGACCGGGGCCGCTACCGGTCGCGGGCGGCCCCGGGGCCGCGCACCGTCGCCGGGGCGACGGGCGAGGTCCGTCACCGAGGCGCGGCGCTTCCCATGTCGCGTTCCACGAACGCGACGCTGGCTTCCCGCGCCGGCGCCCGGGGTCCGAGAGGCCGAGTGGACCGGTCTGACTAAAGTTCGCGAAGGGCCCCCGGGTCCCCATCCGTCCCCGTGCCGACGACCGTGCGAGGTCCCCGAACGAGAGGCCGTCTCCCGGCGCCGGCGCCCGGGGTCGGAGAAGCCCGGTAGACCGGTACGACTACCGTCCGAGGAGTTTTCCGGGGGCCCGCTGGGACCGAGCGGAGGTGCGAGGTCGGCGAACGGTATCCGCGCTGTCGTGGCACGACTGGGATGGGCCCGGCAAACCGAGGCCGTTGATCCACGCGTCGGAGAAGCCCGGTAGACCGTTGTGAGCACCGTCCGCGGAGTTTCCCGTGGACCCGGGCCGCCGCCGAGGTTTCCGGGACTCGGCTCCCCTCGCTGGGATCCAGTTCCGCTTGGCCGGCGCCCCGCTGGGACCGGCTGGAGGTCCGGGGGTCCGAAAACGGTTTGCGAGCTGTCCGGGCACGACTGGGATGGGCCCGGTAGACCGGGTACGCCTACCGTTCGAGGCGCCAAACCGAGGCCGTTGATGCACGTCGCGGCCGAGGTCCCCGAACGAGACGCTGGCTTCGCGCGCCGGCGCACGGGGTCGGAGAGGCTCGGTAGACCGGTGTGAGCACCGTCCGCGGAGTTTCACGAGGACCCGGGCCACCGGCCAAGTTTCGGCCGAGGCCAGGGACCCGGCTCCCCTGGCTGGGATCCAGTTCGGCTTGGCCGGCGCCCGGCTGGGACCGGCTGGAGGTCCGGGGGTCCGCCAACGGTTTGCGCGCTGTCCGGGCACGACTGGGATGGGCCCGGTAGACCGGGTACGCCTACCGTTCGAGGCGCCAAACCGAGGCCGTTGATGCACGTCGCGGCCGAGGTCCCCGAACGAGACGCTGGCTTCGCGCGCCGGCGCACGGGGTCGGAGAGGCGCGGTAGACCGGTGTGAGCACCGTCCGCGGAGTTTCCCGGGGACCCGGGACGCCGCCGAGGTTTCGGCCGAGGCCCGGGACCCGGCTCCCCTCGCTGGGATCCAGTTCCGCTTGGCCGGCGCCCGCCTGGGACCGGCTGGAGGTCCGGGGGTCCGCCAACGGTTTGCGCGCTGTCGGGGCACGACTGGGATGGGCCCGGTAGACCGGGTACGCCTACCGTTCGAGGCGCCAAACCGAGGCCGTTGATCCACGTCGCGCCCGAGGTCCCCGAACGAGACGCTGGCTTCGCGCGCCGGCGCACGGGCTCGGAGAGGCGCGGTAGACCGGTGTGAGCACCGTCCGCGGAGTTTCCCGAGGACCCGGGCCACCGGCCAAGTTTCGGCCGAGGCCCGGGACCCGGCTCCCCTGGCTGGGATCCAGTTCCGCTTGGCCGGCGCCCGGCTGGGACCGGCTGGAGGTCCGGGGGTCCGCCAACGGTTTGCGTGCTGCCGGCGCGCGACTGGGTAGACCGGGGCCGCTACCGGTCGCGGGCGGCCCCGGGGCCGCGCGCCGTCGGCGGGGCGACGGGCGAGGTCCGTCACCGAGGCGCGGCGCTTCCCATGTCGCGTTCCACGAACGAGACGCTGGCTTCCCGCGCCGGCGCCCGGGGTCCGAGAGGCCGAGTGGACCGGTCTGACTAAAGTTCGCGAAGGGCCCCCGGGTCCCCATCCGTCCCCGTGCCGACGACCGTGCGAGGTCCCCGAACGAGAGGCCGTCTCCCGGCGCCGGCGCCCGGGGTCGGAGAGGCCCGGTAGACCGGTACGACTACCGTCCGAGTAGTTTTCCGGGGGGCCCGCTGGGACCGAGCGGAGGTGCGAGGTCGGCGAACGGTATCCGCGCTGTCGTGGCACGACTGGGATGGGCCCGGCAAACCGAGGCCGTTGATCCACGCGTCGGAGAGGCCCGGTAGACCGGTGTGAGCACCGTCCGCGGAGTTTCCCGTGGACCCGGGCCGCCGCCGAGGTTTCCGGGACTCGGCTCCCCTCGCTGGGATCCAGTTCCGCTTGGCCGGCGCCCCGCTGGGACCGGCTGGAGGTCCGGGGGTCCGAAAACGGTTTGCGCGCTGTCCGGGCACGACTGGGATGGGCCCGGTAGACCGGGTACGCCTACCGTTCGAGGCGCCAAACCGAGGCCGTTGATGCACGTCGCGGCCGAGGTCCCCGAACGAGACGCTGGCTTCGCGCGCCGGCGCACGGGCTCGGAGAGGCGCGGTAGACCGGTGTGAGCACCGTCCGCGGAGTTTCCCGGGGACCCGGGACGCCGCCGAGGTTTCGGCCGAGGCCCGGGACTCGGCTCCCCTCGCTGGGATCCAGTTCCGCTTGGCCGGCGCCCCGCTGGGACCGGCTGGAGGTCCGGGGGTCCGCCAACGGTTTGCGCGCTGCCGGCGCGCGACTGGGTAGACCGGGGCCGCTACCGGTCGCGGGCGGCCCCGGGGCCGCGCGCCATCGCCGGGGCGACGGGCGAGGTCCGTCACCCAGGCGCGGCGCTTCCCAGGTCGCGTTCCACGAACGAGACGCTG
>NC_091959.1:29245081-29250081 GCF_031021105.1 Erythrolamprus reginae | reverse complement strand
TAAGCAGTGTAAATTTGCTGACACCAATCCACACAGTGGTTATTTCAACCTCAGCTAAATTTGAAGAAGGTACAGATTGGTCCCAGAATACCCAGTAATGATACTTCAGTTTATTTTTCCAATCGATGATGTTGAAGGTTCAGCTGTTCCAGATGTTGTTTCTCCACAAGTCCTAGCGGGGAAGTTGGAGACGGAGATGACCAAGATGAAGGATGGACCACAGTTCCAAGACGTTCCAAGAGAATTCCTCCTTGTGGAAAAAACTGAACACCTGGGTAGACCGGTGCCAATGCCACAAGAGGACAGGCTAAGAGTACGGAAGGGCGGTCTTCAACGTAGAGAAAAGTAAAATCCTACACCTAGGTAAGGAAAAAACCCCAAAACAGACACAGACACCCGGTGTCGCCACATTCAGGTGGCAGGCAGAGAGAGAGAGAGAGAGAGAGAGAGAGAGAGAGAGGCGGACAGGGGGCTGGGGGGCGGGAGCTGTGGCCCAGGCTTCCGTCAGCGCTCGGCTCAGGCCGGTAGACCGGGGCCACTAGCGCGCAACGACGGTACAAGGCCCGGGATCCCGTCGCCCGTCCACGGTAGACCGGCGGGGAGACCGGTAACCACCGCCGAGGCGACGGCGGAGGTCCGGCAGCGAGGCCCGGGCACCCCGCGTCCCGCGCTGTGGGCCAGGGGCTGGGATCGGCCGGGTAGACCGGTTACCCTAACGTTTGCAGACGGCCCCGGGGCCCCGCGCCGTCACCGAGGCGACGTGCGGGGTACCACAAAGCGGCACGTGCTCCCCGCGACGGGTACGAACGAGACGCCGGCTTCCCGTGGGAGAGGCCCGGTAGACCGGTACCCGTTGCGCGCGCCCGTGCGAGGTCCCCGAACGAGAGGCCGTCTCCCGGCGCCGGCGCCCGGGGTCTGAGAGGCCCGGTAGACCGGTGTGAGCACCGTCCGCGGAGTTTCCCGGGGACCCGGGCCACCGCCAAAGTTTCGGCCGAGGCCCGGGACGCGGCTCCCCTCGCTGGGATCCAGTTCCGCTTGGCCGGCGCACCGCTGGGACCGGCTGGAGGTCCGGGGGTCCGCCAACGGTTTGCGCGCTGTCGGGGCACGACTGGGATGGGTCCGGTAGACCGGGTACGCCTACCGTTCGAGGCGCCAAACCGAGGCCGTTGATGCACGTCGCGGCCGAGGTCCCCGAACGAGACGCTGGCTTCGCGCGCCGGCGCACGGTGTCGGAGAGGCTCGGTAGACCGGTGTGAGCACCGTCCGCGGAGTTTCACGAGGACCCGGGCCACCGGCCAAGTTTCGGCCGAGGCCAGGGACCCGGCTCCCCTGGCTGGGATCCAGTTCGGCTTGGCCGGCGCCCGGCTGGGACCGGCTGGAGGTCCGGGGGTCCGCCAACGGTTTGCGCGCTGTCCGGGCACGACTGGGATGGGCCCGGTAGACCGGGTACGCCTACCGTTCGAGGCGCCAAACCGAGGCCGTTGATGCACGTCGCGGCCGAGGTCCCCGAACGAGACGCTGGCTTCGCGCGCGGGCGCACGGGGTCGGAGAGGCTCGGTAGACCGGTGTGAGCACCGTCCGCGGAGTTTCCCGAGGACCCGGGCCACCGGCCAAGTTTCGGCCGAGGCCCGGGACCCGGCTCCCCTGGCTGGGATCCAGTTCCGCTTGTCCGGCTCCCGGCTGGGACCGGCTGGAGGTCCGGGGGTCCGCCAACGGTTTGCGCGCTGTCCGGGCACGACTGGGATGGGCCCGGTAGACCGGGTACGCCTACCGTTCGAGGCGCCAAATCGAGGCCGTTGATGCACGTCGCGGCCGAGTTCCCCGAACGAGACGCTGGCTTCGCGCGCCGGCGCACGGGCTCGGAGAGGCGCGGTAGACCGGTGTGAGCACCGTCCGCGGAGTTTCCCGGGGACCCGGGCCACCGGCCAAGTTTCGGCCGAGGCCCGGGACCCGGCTCCCCTGGCTGGGATCCAGTTCCGCTTGGCCGGCGCCCGGCTGGGACCGGCTGGAGGTCCGTGGGTCCGCCAACGGTTTGCGCGCTGTCGGCGCGCGACTGGGTAGACCGGGGCCGCTACCGGTCGCGGGCGGCCCCGGGGCCGCGCACCGTCGCCGGGGCGACGGGCGAGGTCCGTCACCGAGGCGCGGCGCTTCCCATGTCGCGTTCCACGAACGCGACGCTGGCTTCCCGCGCCGGCGCCCGGGGTCCGAGAGGCCGAGTGGACCGGTCTGACTAAAGTTCGCGAAGGGCCCCCGGGTCCCCATCCGTCCCCGTGCCGACGACCGTGCGAGGTCCCCGAACGAGAGGCCGTCTCCCGGCGCCGGCGCCCGGGGTCGGAGAAGCCCGGTAGACCGGTACGACTACCGTCCGAGGAGTTTTCCGGGGGCCCGCTGGGACCGAGCGGAGGTGCGAGGTCGGCGAACGGTATCCGCGCTGTCGTGGCACGACTGGGATGGGCCCGGCAAACCGAGGCCGTTGATCCACGCGTCGGAGAAGCCCGGTAGACCGTTGTGAGCACCGTCCGCGGAGTTTCCCGTGGACCCGGGCCGCCGCCGAGGTTTCCGGGACTCGGCTCCCCTCGCTGGGATCCAGTTCCGCTTGGCCGGCGCCCCGCTGGGACCGGCTGGAGGTCCGGGGGTCCGAAAACGGTTTGCGAGCTGTCCGGGCACGACTGGGATGGGCCCGGTAGACCGGGTACGCCTACCGTTCGAGGCGCCAAACCGAGGCCGTTGATGCACGTCGCGGCCGAGGTCCCCGAACGAGACGCTGGCTTCGCGCGCCGGCGCACGGGGTCGGAGAGGCTCGGTAGACCGGTGTGAGCACCGTCCGCGGAGTTTCACGAGGACCCGGGCCACCGGCCAAGTTTCGGCCGAGGCCAGGGACCCGGCTCCCCTGGCTGGGATCCAGTTCGGCTTGGCCGGCGCCCGGCTGGGACCGGCTGGAGGTCCGGGGGTCCGCCAACGGTTTGCGCGCTGTCCGGGCACGACTGGGATGGGCCCGGTAGACCGGGTACGCCTACCGTTCGAGGCGCCAAACCGAGGCCGTTGATGCACGTCGCGGCCGAGGTCCCCGAACGAGACGCTGGCTTCGCGCGCCGGCGCACGGGGTCGGAGAGGCGCGGTAGACCGGTGTGAGCACCGTCCGCGGAGTTTCCCGGGGACCCGGGACGCCGCCGAGGTTTCGGCCGAGGCCCGGGACCCGGCTCCCCTCGCTGGGATCCAGTTCCGCTTGGCCGGCGCCCGCCTGGGACCGGCTGGAGGTCCGGGGGTCCGCCAACGGTTTGCGCGCTGTCGGGGCACGACTGGGATGGGCCCGGTAGACCGGGTACGCCTACCGTTCGAGGCGCCAAACCGAGGCCGTTGATCCACGTCGCGCCCGAGGTCCCCGAACGAGACGCTGGCTTCGCGCGCCGGCGCACGGGCTCGGAGAGGCGCGGTAGACCGGTGTGAGCACCGTCCGCGGAGTTTCCCGAGGACCCGGGCCACCGGCCAAGTTTCGGCCGAGGCCCGGGACCCGGCTCCCCTGGCTGGGATCCAGTTCCGCTTGGCCGGCGCCCGGCTGGGACCGGCTGGAGGTCCGGGGGTCCGCCAACGGTTTGCGTGCTGCCGGCGCGCGACTGGGTAGACCGGGGCCGCTACCGGTCGCGGGCGGCCCCGGGGCCGCGCGCCGTCGGCGGGGCGACGGGCGAGGTCCGTCACCGAGGCGCGGCGCTTCCCATGTCGCGTTCCACGAACGAGACGCTGGCTTCCCGCGCCGGCGCCCGGGGTCCGAGAGGCCGAGTGGACCGGTCTGACTAAAGTTCGCGAAGGGCCCCCGGGTCCCCATCCGTCCCCGTGCCGACGACCGTGCGAGGTCCCCGAACGAGAGGCCGTCTCCCGGCGCCGGCGCCCGGGGTCGGAGAGGCCCGGTAGACCGGTACGACTACCGTCCGAGTAGTTTTCCGGGGGGCCCGCTGGGACCGAGCGGAGGTGCGAGGTCGGCGAACGGTATCCGCGCTGTCGTGGCACGACTGGGATGGGCCCGGCAAACCGAGGCCGTTGATCCACGCGTCGGAGAGGCCCGGTAGACCGGTGTGAGCACCGTCCGCGGAGTTTCCCGTGGACCCGGGCCGCCGCCGAGGTTTCCGGGACTCGGCTCCCCTCGCTGGGATCCAGTTCCGCTTGGCCGGCGCCCCGCTGGGACCGGCTGGAGGTCCGGGGGTCCGAAAACGGTTTGCGCGCTGTCCGGGCACGACTGGGATGGGCCCGGTAGACCGGGTACGCCTACCGTTCGAGGCGCCAAACCGAGGCCGTTGATGCACGTCGCGGCCGAGGTCCCCGAACGAGACGCTGGCTTCGCGCGCCGGCGCACGGGCTCGGAGAGGCGCGGTAGACCGGTGTGAGCACCGTCCGCGGAGTTTCCCGGGGACCCGGGACGCCGCCGAGGTTTCGGCCGAGGCCCGGGACTCGGCTCCCCTCGCTGGGATCCAGTTCCGCTTGGCCGGCGCCCCGCTGGGACCGGCTGGAGGTCCGGGGGTCCGCCAACGGTTTGCGCGCTGCCGGCGCGCGACTGGGTAGACCGGGGCCGCTACCGGTCGCGGGCGGCCCCGGGGCCGCGCGCCATCGCCGGGGCGACGGGCGAGGTCCGTCACCCAGGCGCGGCGCTTCCCAGGTCGCGTTCCACGAACGAGACGCTGGCTTCCCGCGCCGGCGCCCGGGGTCCGAGAGGCCGAGTGGACCGGTCTCACTAAACTTCGCGAAGGGCCCCCGGGTCCCCGTCCGTCCACGTGCCGACGACCGAGGTCCGGCACCGAAGCCCGAGCCCGGATCCCCTCCCACGCCCCTCCCCGCTGGCACCGCTCGCATTCCTCGCCGGCGGCCGCTGGGCTCAGAGTACCGCCGTGGGCGGCCGGTATACCCGGAAGCCGTCGACGGCTCGGATCCGGCGGGTAGGGCCGGCGCGTGGTTCCGCGAGATCCATCGTCTCGGCGGCCTGCCGGGCGGAAAGGACCTTCGATTCCGGG
>NC_091959.1:29230081-29235081 GCF_031021105.1 Erythrolamprus reginae | reverse complement strand
CTCTACAGGTAGACCGGCGGCAGAAAGAGAGTGTTTGGTATTTTCCTTTCAGCTGTGGCCGGTAGCCAGACCTCTCTCTCCTTAATCTTCTCTTTCCTTTCTCCCTCTACAGGTAGACCGGCGGCAGAAAGAGAGTGTTTGGTATTTTCCTTTCAGCTGTGGCCGGTAGCCAGACCTCTCTCTCCTTAATCTTCTCTTTCCTTTCTCCCTCTACAGGTAGACCGGCGGCAGAAAGAGAGTGTTTGGTAATTTCCTTTCAACTGTCGCCGGTAGCCAGACCTCTCTCTCCTTAATCTTCTCTTTCCTTTCTCCCTCTACAGGTAGACCCGGCGGCAGAAAGAGAGTGTTTGGTAATTTCCTTTCAACTGTCGCCGGTAGCCAGACCTCTCTCTCCTTAATCTTCTCTTTCCTTTCTCCCTCTACAGGTAGACCCGGAGGCAGAAAGAGAGTGTTTGGTAATTTCCTTTCAACTGTCGCCGGTAGCCAGACCTCTCTCTCCTTAATCTTCTCTTTCCTTTCTCCCTCTACAGGTAGACCCGGCGGCAGAAAGAGAGTGTTTGGTATTTTCCTTTCAGCTGTGGCCGGTAGCGCGACCTCTCTCTCCTTAATCTTCTCTTTCCTTTCTCCCTCTACAGGTAGACCGGCGGCAGAAAGAGAGTGTTTGGTATTTTCCTTTCAGCTGTGGCCGGTAGCGCGACCTCTCTCTCCTTAATCTTCTCTTTCCTTTCTCCCTCTACAGGTAGACCGGCGGCAGAAAGAGAGTGTTTGGTATTTTCCTTTCAGCTGTGGCCGGTAGCGCGACCTCTCTCTCCTTAATCTTCCCTTTCCTTTCTCCTTCTACAGGTAGACCGGCGGCAGAAAGAGAGTGTTTGGTATTTTCCTTTCAGCTTCTGCCTGGACGTTCTGTCTCTCCTTCGCCTAGACCGGCACCAGAAAGAGTCTGTTGGGAGTTTTTGTCCCCCTTCCAACTTCTGCCGGTAGACCTGGGGGCGGGGCGGGCTCCCTCTCTCTCCTCTTTTCCTTTCGACCTCTCTCTTCCCCACGCTGGTGATCTGCCAAGTGGACCGGCTTTGACACCAGACGCTTGTTTCTTCCTCACGCTCTCTAGCTCTATTTAGGTTCTATGTAATTAACAAAGCCATTTTGGATTCGTGGCTGGCCATACCAGCGTAAGTTAAAGTTCATCGACGCAAACCCACGCCTGCCGGTGCAACCGCCAGGACCGATCTGGGAAAGGGAGGGCTGGTTTCTTCACCGGTTCAGTCACCTACTAGGAGACGAGCCGCTGTGTCAGGACCCTTTTGTCCTTCCCGACCCGCTAGTATTTCGAGCCATTTTTTTTAGTGGCCAAGGATGGATATTTCTCCCCCCCCCGGCTGTAATGTAGAGAGGAAACCTTTTCCATCCGGTATCCAACTGGCCACATTCGCGATACTGTAGCATCGCCGACGTAAAAGAAACTCGAAACAAAATGGAAAATTATCCAACTTCAACTAACTTCACATTGCGGCCCCTTGTTCTTGTGTTCACTTTCCTATCAGAAACGCTTCCCTCCCGAACCTTATATCCAGGTTACAAGCAGCCCAGGGGAACAGATTTCCAACGCACTCAATATCCTGATTGGCAACGCTCTCAATCTGCGGCAGGCGCAGAAGCTCCAGCAACTCCGACAGATCATCTCAACGAGGTTCCAGAAGCGAACCACGTCCTTCCGTCGGTTCTTTGGTCCCGAACAACGTTCCACAGTCAGATCCAGAGCATGACATCCGACGTTTATGGACTTTTAGATAGCGGAGCAGCTTTTCACGTTACTTGCCAAAGAGAACTTTTCACAGAACTACGTAAGACTGACATAAAAGAACTACATTCAGGGTCAAATCACCTATGCAAAGTTGAAGGAGAAGGAACTGCTTACGTAAAAGAATTAGACCAAACGATTCCACGCGTTCTATACATTCCGAAAGCTGCAAGTAACTAACTTACTCAGTATGTATCACCTAAAGGAAGACTTAGGTTATAAACTTATGCTTTTAGAAAAAGAAGTCCACGTTATCAAGAACGAGACAGTTGTTGCTCGTGCTTTTCCAATTAGAGGTGTTTACTACTTAAAGCCAAAACCTTATGAATCCTTTTTACCTGCTGTACGGAAAGAAGCCTGATATCCAAAGCCTCCATATTTTTGGCTCATATGCCATGGTTAACACTCCGCTGGTCCAGAGAAAGAGAGGAGGCCCAGTAGCAGAAAGGCCGCGATTCATAGGTTTTGATCAAAGTTGTAAGCAGTGTAAATTTGCTGACACCAATCCACACAGTGGTTATTTCAACCTCAGCTAAATTTGAAGAAGGTACAGATTGGTCCCAGAATACCCAGTAATGATACTTCAGTTTATTTTTCCAATCGATGATGTTGAAGGTTCAGCTGTTCCAGATGTTGTTTCTCCACAAGTCCTAGCGGGGAAGTTGGAGACGGAGATGACCAAGATGAAGGATGGACCACAGTTCCAAGACGTTCCAAGAGAATTCCTCCTTGTGGAAAAAACTGAACACCTGGGTAGACCGGTGCCAATGCCACAAGAGGACAGGCTAAGAGTACGGAAGGGCGGTCTTCAACGTAGAGAAAAGTAAAATCCTACACCTAGGTAAGGAAAAAACCCCAAAACAGACACAGACACCCGGTGTCGCCACATTCAGGTGGCAGGCAGAGAGAGAGAGAGAGAGAGAGAGAGAGAGAGAGAGGCGGACAGGGGGCTGGGGGGCGGGAGCTGTGGCCCAGGCTTCCGTCAGCGCTCGGCTCAGGCCGGTAGACCGGGGCCACTAGCGCGCAACGACGGTACAAGGCCCGGGATCCCGTCGCCCGTCCACGGTAGACCGGCGGGGAGACCGGTAACCACCGCCGAGGCGACGGCGGAGGTCCGGCAGCGAGGCCCGGGCACCCCGCGTCCCGCGCTGTGGGCCAGGGGCTGGGATCGGCCGGGTAGACCGGTTACCCTAACGTTTGCAGACGGCCCCGGGGCCCCGCGCCGTCACCGAGGCGACGTGCGGGGTACCACAAAGCGGCACGTGCTCCCCGCGACGGGTACGAACGAGACGCCGGCTTCCCGTGGGAGAGGCCCGGTAGACCGGTACCCGTTGCGCGCGCCCGTGCGAGGTCCCCGAACGAGAGGCCGTCTCCCGGCGCCGGCGCCCGGGGTCTGAGAGGCCCGGTAGACCGGTGTGAGCACCGTCCGCGGAGTTTCCCGGGGACCCGGGCCACCGCCAAAGTTTCGGCCGAGGCCCGGGACGCGGCTCCCCTCGCTGGGATCCAGTTCCGCTTGGCCGGCGCACCGCTGGGACCGGCTGGAGGTCCGGGGGTCCGCCAACGGTTTGCGCGCTGTCGGGGCACGACTGGGATGGGTCCGGTAGACCGG
This sequence comes from Erythrolamprus reginae, assembly GCF_031021105.1. Classification (NCBI taxonomy): domain Eukaryota; kingdom Metazoa; phylum Chordata; class Lepidosauria; order Squamata; family Dipsadidae; genus Erythrolamprus; species Erythrolamprus reginae. Next base: position 29,231,674 of record NC_091959.1, on the reverse strand, counting down.
GTACGCCTACCGTTCGAGGCGCCAAACCGAGGCCGTTGATGCACGTCGCGGCCGAGGTCCCCGAACGAGACGCTGGCTTCGCGCGCCGGCGCACGGTGTCGGAGAGGCTCGGTAGACCGGTGTGAGCACCGTCCGCGGAGTTTCACGAGGACCCGGGCCACCGGCCAAGTTTCGGCCGAGGCCAGGGACCCGGCTCCCCTGGCTGGGATCCAGTTCGGCTTGGCCGGCGCCCGGCTGGGACCGGCTGGAGGTCCGGGGGTCCGCCAACGGTTTGCGCGCTGTCCGGGCACGACTGGGATGGGCCCGGTAGACCGGGTACGCCTACCGTTCGAGGCGCCAAACCGAGGCCGTTGATGCACGTCGCGGCCGAGGTCCCCGAACGAGACGCTGGCTTCGCGCGCGGGCGCACGGGGTCGGAGAGGCTCGGTAGACCGGTGTGAGCACCGTCCGCGGAGTTTCCCGAGGACCCGGGCCACCGGCCAAGTTTCGGCCGAGGCCCGGGACCCGGCTCCCCTGGCTGGGATCCAGTTCCGCTTGTCCGGCTCCCGGCTGGGACCGGCTGGAGGTCCGGGGGTCCGCCAACGGTTTGCGCGCTGTCCGGGCACGACTGGGATGGGCCCGGTAGACCGGGTACGCCTACCGTTCGAGGCGCCAAATCGAGGCCGTTGATGCACGTCGCGGCCGAGTTCCCCGAACGAGACGCTGGCTTCGCGCGCCGGCGCACGGGCTCGGAGAGGCGCGGTAGACCGGTGTGAGCACCGTCCGCGGAGTTTCCCGGGGACCCGGGCCACCGGCCAAGTTTCGGCCGAGGCCCGGGACCCGGCTCCCCTGGCTGGGATCCAGTTCCGCTTGGCCGGCGCCCGGCTGGGACCGGGTGGAGGTCCGTGGGTCCGCCAACGGTTTGCGCGCTGTCGGCGCGCGACTGGGTAGACCGGGGCCGCGCGCCGTCGCCGGGGCGACGGGCGAGGTCCGTCACCGAGGCGCGGCGCTTCCCATGTCGCGTTCCACGAACGAGACGCTGGCTTCCCGCGCCGGCGCCCGGGGTCCGAGAGGCCGAGTGGACCGGTCTGACTAAAGTTCGCGAAGGGCCCCCGGGTCCCCATCCGTCCCCGTGCCGACGACCGTGCGAGGTCCCCGAACGAGAGGCCGTCTCCCGGCGCCGGCGCCCGGGGTCGGAGAAGCCCGGTAGACCGGTACGACTACCGTCCGAGGAGTTTTCCGGGGGCCCGCTGGGACCGAGCGGAGGTGCGAGGTCGGCGAACGGTATCCGCGCTGTCGTGGCACGACTGGGATGGGCCCGGCAAACCGAGGCCGTTGATCCACGCGTCGGAGAAGCCCGGTAGACCGTTGTGAGCACCGTCCGCGGAGTTTCCCGTGGACCCGGGCCGCCGCCGAGGTTTCCGGGACTCGGCTCCCCTCGCTGGGATCCAGTTCCGCTTGGCCGGCGCCCCGCTGGGACCGGCTGGAGGTCCGGGGGTCCGAAAACGGTTTGCGAGCTGTCCGGGCACGACTGGGATGGGCCCGGTAGACCGGGTACGCCTACCGTTCGAGGCGCCAAACCGAGGCCGTTGATGCACGTCGCGGCCGAGGTCC
>NC_091959.1:29212581-29217581 GCF_031021105.1 Erythrolamprus reginae | reverse complement strand
CCTTTCAACTGTCGCCGGTAGCCAGACCTCTCTCTCCTTAATCTTCTCTTTCCTTTCTCCCTCTACAGGTAGACCCGGCGGCAGAAAGAGAGTGTTTGGTAATTTCCTTTCAACTGTCGCCGGTAGCCAGACCTCTCTCTCCTTAATCTTCTCTTTCCTTTCTCCCTCTACAGGTAGACCCGGAGGCAGAAAGAGAGTGTTTGGTAATTTCCTTTCAACTGTCGCCGGTAGCCAGACCTCTCTCTCCTTAATCTTCTCTTTCCTTTCTCCCTCTACAGGTAGACCCGGCGGCAGAAAGAGAGTGTTTGGTATTTTCCTTTCAGCTGTGGCCGGTAGCGCGACCTCTCTCTCCTTAATCTTCTCTTTCCTTTCTCCCTCTACAGGTAGACCGGCGGCAGAAAGAGAGTGTTTGGTATTTTCCTTTCAGCTGTGGCCGGTAGCGCGACCTCTCTCTCCTTAATCTTCTCTTTCCTTTCTCCCTCTACAGGTAGACCGGCGGCAGAAAGAGAGTGTTTGGTATTTTCCTTTCAGCTGTGGCCGGTAGCGCGACCTCTCTCTCCTTAATCTTCCCTTTCCTTTCTCCTTCTACAGGTAGACCGGCGGCAGAAAGAGAGTGTTTGGTATTTTCCTTTCAGCTTCTGCCTGGACGTTCTGTCTCTCCTTCGCCTAGACCGGCACCAGAAAGAGTCTGTTGGGAGTTTTTGTCCCCCTTCCAACTTCTGCCGGTAGACCTGGGGGCGGGGCGGGCTCCCTCTCTCTCCTCTTTTCCTTTCGACCTCTCTCTTCCCCACGCTGGTGATCTGCCAAGTGGACCGGCTTTGACACCAGACGCTTGTTTCTTCCTCACGCTCTCTAGCTCTATTTAGGTTCTATGTAATTAACAAAGCCATTTTGGATTCGTGGCTGGCCATACCAGCGTAAGTTAAAGTTCATCGACGCAAACCCACGCCTGCCGGTGCAACCGCCAGGACCGATCTGGGAAAGGGAGGGCTGGTTTCTTCACCGGTTCAGTCACCTACTAGGAGACGAGCCGCTGTGTCAGGACCCTTTTGTCCTTCCCGACCCGCTAGTATTTCGAGCCATTTTTTTTAGTGGCCAAGGATGGATATTTCTCCCCCCCCCGGCTGTAATGTAGAGAGGAAACCTTTTCCATCCGGTATCCAACTGGCCACATTCGCGATACTGTAGCATCGCCGACGTAAAAGAAACTCGAAACAAAATGGAAAATTATCCAACTTCAACTAACTTCACATTGCGGCCCCTTGTTCTTGTGTTCACTTTCCTATCAGAAACGCTTCCCTCCCGAACCTTATATCCAGGTTACAAGCAGCCCAGGGGAACAGATTTCCAACGCACTCAATATCCTGATTGGCAACGCTCTCAATCTGCGGCAGGCGCAGAAGCTCCAGCAACTCCGACAGATCATCTCAACGAGGTTCCAGAAGCGAACCACGTCCTTCCGTCGGTTCTTTGGTCCCGAACAACGTTCCACAGTCAGATCCAGAGCATGACATCCGACGTTTATGGACTTTTAGATAGCGGAGCAGCTTTTCACGTTACTTGCCAAAGAGAACTTTTCACAGAACTACGTAAGACTGACATAAAAGAACTACATTCAGGGTCAAATCACCTATGCAAAGTTGAAGGAGAAGGAACTGCTTACGTAAAAGAATTAGACCAAACGATTCCACGCGTTCTATACATTCCGAAAGCTGCAAGTAACTAACTTACTCAGTATGTATCACCTAAAGGAAGACTTAGGTTATAAACTTATGCTTTTAGAAAAAGAAGTCCACGTTATCAAGAACGAGACAGTTGTTGCTCGTGCTTTTCCAATTAGAGGTGTTTACTACTTAAAGCCAAAACCTTATGAATCCTTTTTACCTGCTGTACGGAAAGAAGCCTGATATCCAAAGCCTCCATATTTTTGGCTCATATGCCATGGTTAACACTCCGCTGGTCCAGAGAAAGAGAGGAGGCCCAGTAGCAGAAAGGCCGCGATTCATAGGTTTTGATCAAAGTTGTAAGCAGTGTAAATTTGCTGACACCAATCCACACAGTGGTTATTTCAACCTCAGCTAAATTTGAAGAAGGTACAGATTGGTCCCAGAATACCCAGTAATGATACTTCAGTTTATTTTTCCAATCGATGATGTTGAAGGTTCAGCTGTTCCAGATGTTGTTTCTCCACAAGTCCTAGCGGGGAAGTTGGAGACGGAGATGACCAAGATGAAGGATGGACCACAGTTCCAAGACGTTCCAAGAGAATTCCTCCTTGTGGAAAAAACTGAACACCTGGGTAGACCGGTGCCAATGCCACAAGAGGACAGGCTAAGAGTACGGAAGGGCGGTCTTCAACGTAGAGAAAAGTAAAATCCTACACCTAGGTAAGGAAAAAACCCCAAAACAGACACAGACACCCGGTGTCGCCACATTCAGGTGGCAGGCAGAGAGAGAGAGAGAGAGAGAGAGAGAGAGAGAGAGGCGGACAGGGGGCTGGGGGGCGGGAGCTGTGGCCCAGGCTTCCGTCAGCGCTCGGCTCAGGCCGGTAGACCGGGGCCACTAGCGCGCAACGACGGTACAAGGCCCGGGATCCCGTCGCCCGTCCACGGTAGACCGGCGGGGAGACCGGTAACCACCGCCGAGGCGACGGCGGAGGTCCGGCAGCGAGGCCCGGGCACCCCGCGTCCCGCGCTGTGGGCCAGGGGCTGGGATCGGCCGGGTAGACCGGTTACCCTAACGTTTGCAGACGGCCCCGGGGCCCCGCGCCGTCACCGAGGCGACGTGCGGGGTACCACAAAGCGGCACGTGCTCCCCGCGACGGGTACGAACGAGACGCCGGCTTCCCGTGGGAGAGGCCCGGTAGACCGGTACCCGTTGCGCGCGCCCGTGCGAGGTCCCCGAACGAGAGGCCGTCTCCCGGCGCCGGCGCCCGGGGTCTGAGAGGCCCGGTAGACCGGTGTGAGCACCGTCCGCGGAGTTTCCCGGGGACCCGGGCCACCGCCAAAGTTTCGGCCGAGGCCCGGGACGCGGCTCCCCTCGCTGGGATCCAGTTCCGCTTGGCCGGCGCACCGCTGGGACCGGCTGGAGGTCCGGGGGTCCGCCAACGGTTTGCGCGCTGTCGGGGCACGACTGGGATGGGTCCGGTAGACCGGGTACGCCTACCGTTCGAGGCGCCAAACCGAGGCCGTTGATGCACGTCGCGGCCGAGGTCCCCGAACGAGACGCTGGCTTCGCGCGCCGGCGCACGGTGTCGGAGAGGCTCGGTAGACCGGTGTGAGCACCGTCCGCGGAGTTTCACGAGGACCCGGGCCACCGGCCAAGTTTCGGCCGAGGCCAGGGACCCGGCTCCCCTGGCTGGGATCCAGTTCGGCTTGGCCGGCGCCCGGCTGGGACCGGCTGGAGGTCCGGGGGTCCGCCAACGGTTTGCGCGCTGTCCGGGCACGACTGGGATGGGCCCGGTAGACCGGGTACGCCTACCGTTCGAGGCGCCAAACCGAGGCCGTTGATGCACGTCGCGGCCGAGGTCCCCGAACGAGACGCTGGCTTCGCGCGCGGGCGCACGGGGTCGGAGAGGCTCGGTAGACCGGTGTGAGCACCGTCCGCGGAGTTTCCCGAGGACCCGGGCCACCGGCCAAGTTTCGGCCGAGGCCCGGGACCCGGCTCCCCTGGCTGGGATCCAGTTCCGCTTGTCCGGCTCCCGGCTGGGACCGGCTGGAGGTCCGGGGGTCCGCCAACGGTTTGCGCGCTGTCCGGGCACGACTGGGATGGGCCCGGTAGACCGGGTACGCCTACCGTTCGAGGCGCCAAATCGAGGCCGTTGATGCACGTCGCGGCCGAGTTCCCCGAACGAGACGCTGGCTTCGCGCGCCGGCGCACGGGCTCGGAGAGGCGCGGTAGACCGGTGTGAGCACCGTCCGCGGAGTTTCCCGGGGACCCGGGCCACCGGCCAAGTTTCGGCCGAGGCCCGGGACCCGGCTCCCCTGGCTGGGATCCAGTTCCGCTTGGCCGGCGCCCGGCTGGGACCGGGTGGAGGTCCGTGGGTCCGCCAACGGTTTGCGCGCTGTCGGCGCGCGACTGGGTAGACCGGGGCCGCGCGCCGTCGCCGGGGCGACGGGCGAGGTCCGTCACCGAGGCGCGGCGCTTCCCATGTCGCGTTCCACGAACGAGACGCTGGCTTCCCGCGCCGGCGCCCGGGGTCCGAGAGGCCGAGTGGACCGGTCTGACTAAAGTTCGCGAAGGGCCCCCGGGTCCCCATCCGTCCCCGTGCCGACGACCGTGCGAGGTCCCCGAACGAGAGGCCGTCTCCCGGCGCCGGCGCCCGGGGTCGGAGAAGCCCGGTAGACCGGTACGACTACCGTCCGAGGAGTTTTCCGGGGGCCCGCTGGGACCGAGCGGAGGTGCGAGGTCGGCGAACGGTATCCGCGCTGTCGTGGCACGACTGGGATGGGCCCGGCAAACCGAGGCCGTTGATCCACGCGTCGGAGAAGCCCGGTAGACCGTTGTGAGCACCGTCCGCGGAGTTTCCCGTGGACCCGGGCCGCCGCCGAGGTTTCCGGGACTCGGCTCCCCTCGCTGGGATCCAGTTCCGCTTGGCCGGCGCCCCGCTGGGACCGGCTGGAGGTCCGGGGGTCCGAAAACGGTTTGCGAGCTGTCCGGGCACGACTGGGATGGGCCCGGTAGACCGGGTACGCCTACCGTTCGAGGCGCCAAACCGAGGCCGTTGATGCACGTCGCGGCCGAGGTCCCCGAACGAGACGCTGGCTTCGCGCGCCGGCGCACGGGGTCGGAGAGGCTCGGTAGACCGGTGTGAGCACCGTCCGCGGAGTTTCACGAGGACCCGGGCCACCGGCCAAGTTTCGGCCGAGGCCAGGGACCCGGCTCCCCTGGCTGGGATCCAGTTCGGCTTGGCCGGCGCCCGGCTGGGACCGGCTGGAGGTCCGGGGGTCCGCCAACGGTTTGCGCGCTGTCCGGGCACGACTGGGATGGGCCCGGTAGAC
>NC_091959.1:29205381-29207881 GCF_031021105.1 Erythrolamprus reginae | reverse complement strand
TGGTCCCGAACAACGTTCCACAGTCAGATCCAGAGCATGACATCCGACGTTTATGGACTTTAGATAGCGGAGCCGCTTTTCACGTTACTTGCCAAAGAGAACTTTTCACAGAACTACGTAAGACTGACATAAAAGAACTACATTCAGGGTCAAATCACCTATGCAAAGTTGAAGGAGAAGGGAAACTGCTTACGTAAAAGAATTAGACCAAACGATTCCACGTGTTCTATACATTCCGGAAGCTGCAAGTAACTTACTCAGTATGTATCATCTAAACGAAGACTTATGCTCTTAGAAAAAGAACTCCACGTTATCAAGAACGAGACAGTTGTTGCTCGTGCTTTTCCAATTAGAGGTGTTTACTACTTAAAGGCAAAACCCCAGATGAAAATTGAAGCAAGTATAAAAGTTCCAAGGTGCAGAGAGAGAGAGAGAGAGAGAGAGAGAGAGAGAGAGAGCCAAACCTGTTGCTACTGCAGAAACGAAGGCTCCTAGAGCCGATGAAGTTCAAAAGGTTGATCAAAGAACCAACCTGAGGTTCCGCATAACGTTGCAAACGTTAAACCTGTACTGACTAACTACTAATCTTTTCATTCCAGATGTGTTCACCGTTGGCATCGTCGTTTGGGCCATGCATCCTTTGCAGTTTTATCCAAGATGCCTGAATTTGTCAATGGTTGATAGTAGTAGTTGCGAAATTTACTTGGATTGTTCCGTTGGTATCCAAAGCAGCCCCTATTGGCAAACGTGCCACACGTTTGTGTGCACGGATTATTATTATTATTATTTTTTCGGGGGGGAGGGGGGGCTCATACCGACATTGTCGGTCCATTTCGACCTACTAAAGGTAATTTTCAAGTATTTCTTAACTATGCTTGATAATTATCCTAGATACGGTTTTGCGTATGTAACGAAACAAAAATCCTCTGGCCTTTCAGATCTTCGAAGACTTTGCTGCACACGTCTTCAATCGATCCCCATTGGGAGATCGTGGTGGAGAATTCATGTCTCAGCAATGGCAAGGATGGATGGAGACGAAATGGAATCCGTCACCAAACCTCAACACCTTACACTCCAAGCCACAGAGAGAGAGAGACAGAGACAGACAGGCGGACAGGGGGCTGGGGGGGGCGGGAGCTGTACAGGCCAGGCTTCCGTCAGCGCTCGGCTCAGGCCGGTAGACCGGGGCCACTACCGCGCAACGACGGCACCCGCGGCCCGCGCTGGGATCGGCCGGGTAGACCGGTTCGCGGACGGTCCCACAACGCGGCACGTGCTCCCCGCGACGGGTACGAACGAGACGCCGTCTTCCCGCGCCGGCCGCCGGGTCGGAGAGGCCCGGTAGACCGGAACGACTACCGTCCGCGCACGGCCCCGGGGCCCCGCGCCGTCACAGAGTCGACGGGCAGGGTCCGCCGGCGCCGCCCAGGCCGCGTTCCCGTTCCGCGCGCCCGTGCGGGGTCCCCGAACGAGAGGCCGCCTTCCCGCGCCGGCGGCCGGGGTCGGAGAGGCCCGGTAGACCGGTCCGAATACCGTCCGAGGAGTTTCCCGGGGGCCCGCTGGGACCGAGTGGAGGTCCGAGGTGGGCGAACGGTATCCCCGCTCAAGGGGCACGACTGGGATAGGCCCGGTAGACCGGTACGCCTACCGTTCGCGGACGGCCCCGAGCTGCCAAACCGAGGCCGTTGATCCAGACGCCGCGTCGCGGCCGAGGTCCCCGAACGAGACGCTTGCTTGGCGCGCCGGCGCACGGGGTCGGAGAGGCCCGGTAGACCGGTGTGAGCACCGTCCGCGGAGCTTCCCGGGGACCCGGGGCCGCCGGCCAGGTTTCGGCCGAGGCCCGGGACCGGGCTCCCCCTCGCTGGGATCCAGTTCCGCCCGGCCGGCGCCCCGCTTGGACCGGCTGCAGGTCCGGGGGTCCGCCAACGGTTTGCGCGCTGGGGGCGCGCGACTGGGTACACCGGTGCCGCTACCGGTCGCGGGCGGCGCCGCGACGGGCGAGGTCCGTCACCGAGGCGCGGCGCTTCCCAGGCCGAGTTCCCCTAACGAGACGTTGGCTTCCCGCGCCGGCGCCCGGGGCCCCGAGAGGCCCGGTAGACCGGTGTGAACACCGTCCGCGGAGCTGCCCGGGGATCCGGGCCGCCGGCCAGGTTTCGGCCGAGGCCCGGGACCGGGCTCCCCTCGCTGGGATCCAGTTCCGCCCGGGCGGCGCCCCGCTGGGACCGGCTGCAGGTCCGGGGGTCCGCCAACGGTTTGCGCGCTGCAGGCGCTTCCCAGGTCGAGTTCCCCTAACGAGACGGTGGCTTCCCGCGCCGGCGCTCGGGGCGCTGAGAGGCCCGGTAGACCGGTGTGAGCACCGTCCGCGGAGCTGCCCGGGGGTCCGGGCCGCCGCCCAGGTTTCGGCCGAGGCCCGGGATCGGGCTCACCTCGTTGGGATCCAGTTCCGCCCGGCCGGCGCCCCGATGGGACCAGCTGGAGGTCCGGGGGTCCGCCAACGGTT
>NC_091959.1:29192881-29195381 GCF_031021105.1 Erythrolamprus reginae | reverse complement strand
AAGCCATTTTGGATTCGTGGCTGGCCATGCCAGCGTAAGTTAAAGTTCATCGACGCAAACCCACGCCTGCCGGTGCAACCGCCGGGACCGATATGGGAAAGGGAGGGCTGGTTTCTTCACCGGTTCAGTCACCTAGGAGACGAGCCGCTGTGTCAGGACCCTTTTTTCCCCCTTCCCGACCCGCTAGTATTTCGAGCCATTTTTTTTTTAGTGGCCAAGGATGGATATTTCCCCCCACCGGCTATAATGTAGAGAGGAAACATTTTCCATCCGGTATCCAACCGGCCACATTCGCGATACTGTAGCATCGCCGACGTAAAAGAAACTCGAAACAAAATGGGAAATTATCCAACTTCAACTAACTTCACATTGCGGCCCCTTGTCCTTGTGTTCACTTTCCTATCAGAAACGCTTCCCTCCCGAACCTTATATCCAGGTTACAACCAGCCCAGGAGAACAGACTTCCAACGCACTCAATATCCTGATTCGCAACGCTCTCAATCTGCGGCAGGCGCAGAAGCTCCAGCAACTCCGACAGATCATCTCAACGAGGTTCCAGAAGTGAACCACGTCCTTCCGTCGGTTCTTTGGTCCCGAACAACGTTCCACAGTCAGATCCAGAGCATGACATCCGACGTTTATGGACTTTAGATAGCGGAGCCGCTTTTCACGTTACTTGCCAAAGAGAACTTTTCACAGAACTACGTAAGACTGACATAAAAGAACTACATTCAGGGTCAAATCACCTATGCAAAGTTGAAGGAGAAGGGAAACTGCTTACGTAAAAGAATTAGACCAAACGATTCCACGTGTTCTATACATTCCGGAAGCTGCAAGTAACTTACTCAGTATGTATCATCTAAACGAAGACTTATGCTCTTAGAAAAAGAACTCCACGTTATCAAGAACGAGACAGTTGTTGCTCGTGCTTTTCCAATTAGAGGTGTTTACTACTTAAAGGCAAAACCCCAGATGAAAATTGAAGCAAGTATAAAAGTTCCAAGGTGCAGAGAGAGAGAGAGAGAGAGAGAGAGAGAGAGAGAGAGAGAGAGAGAGAGAGAGAGAGAGAGCCAAACCTGTTGCTACTGCAGAAACGAAGGCTCCTAGAGCCGATGAAGTTCAAAAGGTTGATCAAAGAACCAACCTGAGGTTCCGCATAACGTTGCAAACGTTAAACCTGTACTGACTAACTACTAATCTTTTCATTCCAGATGTGTTCACCGTTGGCATCGTCGTTTGGGCCATGCATCCTTTGCAGTTTTATCCAAGATGCCTGAATTTGTCAATGGTTGATAGTAGTAGTTGCGAAATTTACTTGGATTGTTCCGTTGGTATCCAAAGCAGCCCCTATTGGCAAACGTGCCACACGTTTGTGTGCACGGATTATTATTATTATTATTTTTTCGGGGGGGAGGGGGGGCTCATACCGACATTGTCGGTCCATTTCGACCTACTAAAGGTAATTTTCAAGTATTTCTTAACTATGCTTGATAATTATCCTAGATACGGTTTTGCGTATGTAACGAAACAAAAATCCTCTGGCCTTTCAGATCTTCGAAGACTTTGCTGCACACGTCTTCAATCGATCCCCATTGGGAGATCGTGGTGGAGAATTCATGTCTCAGCAATGGCAAGGATGGATGGAGACGAAATGGAATCCGTCACCAAACCTCAACACCTTACACTCCAAGCCACAGAGAGAGAGAGACAGAGACAGACAGGCGGACAGGGGGCTGGGGGGGGCGGGAGCTGTACAGGCCAGGCTTCCGTCAGCGCTCGGCTCAGGCCGGTAGACCGGGGCCACTACCGCGCAACGACGGCACCCGCGGCCCGCGCTGGGATCGGCCGGGTAGACCGGTTCGCGGACGGTCCCACAACGCGGCACGTGCTCCCCGCGACGGGTACGAACGAGACGCCGTCTTCCCGCGCCGGCCGCCGGGTCGGAGAGGCCCGGTAGACCGGAACGACTACCGTCCGCGCACGGCCCCGGGGCCCCGCGCCGTCACAGAGTCGACGGGCAGGGTCCGCCGGCGCCGCCCAGGCCGCGTTCCCGTTCCGCGCGCCCGTGCGGGGTCCCCGAACGAGAGGCCGCCTTCCCGCGCCGGCGGCCGGGGTCGGAGAGGCCCGGTAGACCGGTCCGAATACCGTCCGAGGAGTTTCCCGGGGGCCCGCTGGGACCGAGTGGAGGTCCGAGGTCGGCGAACGGTATCCCCGCTCAAGGGGCACGACTGGGATAGGCCCGGTAGACCGGTACGCCTACCGTTCGCGGACGGCCCCGAGCTGCCAAACCGAGGCCGTTGATCCAGACGCCGCGTCGCGGCCGAGGTCCCCGAACGAGACGCTTGCTTGGCGCGCCGGCGCACGGGGTCGGAGAGGCCCGGTAGACCGGTGTGAGCACCGTCCGCGGAGCTTCCCGGGGACCCGGGGCCGCCGGCCAGGTTTCGGCCGAGGCCCGGGACCGGGCTCCCCCTCGCTGGGATCCAGTTCCGCCCGGCCGGCG
>NC_091959.1:29177881-29180381 GCF_031021105.1 Erythrolamprus reginae | reverse complement strand
GCCACACGTTTGTGTGCACGGATTATTATTATTATTATTTTTTCGGGGGGGAGGGGGGGCTCATACCGACATTGTCGGTCCATTTCGACCTACTAAAGGTAATTTTCAAGTATTTCTTAACTATGCTTGATAATTATGCTAGATACGGTTTTGCGTATGTAACGAAACGAAAATCCTCTGGCCTCTCAGATCTTCGAAGACTTTGCTGCACACGTCTTCAATCGATCCCCATTGGGAGATCGTGGTGGAGAATTCATGTCTCAGCAATGGCAAGGATGGATGGAGACGAAATGGAATCCGTCACCAAACCTCAACACCTTACACTCCAAGCCACAGAGAGAGAGAGACAGAGACAGACAGGCGGACAGGGGGCTGGGGGGGGCGGGAGCTGTACAGGCCAGGCTTCCGTCAGCGCTCGGCTCAGGCCGGTAGACCGGGGCCACTACCGCGCAACGACGGCACCCGCGGCCCGCGCTGGGATCGGCCGGGTAGACCGGTTCGCGGACGACGCCGTCTTCCCGCGCCGGCCGCCGGGTCGGAGAGGCCCGGTAGACCGGAACGACTACCGTCCGCGCACGGCCCCGGGGCCCCGCGCCGTCACAGAGTCGACGGGCAGGGTGCGCCGGCGCCGCCCAGGCCGCGTTCCCGTTCCGCGCGCCCGTGCGGGGTCCCCGAACGAGAGGCCGCCTTCCCGCGCCGGCGGCCGGGGTCGGAGAGGCCCGGTAGACCGGTCCGAATACCGTCGGAGGAGTTTCCCGGGGGCCCGCTGGGACCGAGTGGAGGTCCGAGGTCGGCGAACGGTATCCCCGCTCAAGGGGCACGACTGGGATAGGCCCGGTAGACCGGTACGCCTACCGTTCGCGGACGGCCCCGAGCTGCCAAACCGAGGCCGTTGATGCAGACGCCGCGTCGCGGCCGAGGTCCCCGAACGAGACGCTTGCTTGGCGCGCCGGCGTCGGAGAGGCCCGGTAGACCGGTGTGAGCACCGTCCGCGGAGCTTCCCGGGGACCGGCCAGGTTTCGGCCGAGGCCCGGGACCGGGCTCCCCCTGGCTGGGATCCAGTTCCGCCCGGCCGGCGCCCCGCTGGGACCGGCTGCAGGTCCGGGGGTCCGCCAACGGTTTGCGCGCTGGCGGCGCGCGACTGGGTACACCGGTGCCGCTACCAGTCGCGGGCGGCGCCGCGACGGGCGAGGTCCGTCACCGAGGCGCGGCGCTTCCCAGGCCGAGTTCCCGTAACGAGACGTTGGCTTCCCGCGCCGGCGCCCGGGGCCCCGAGAGGCCCGGTAGACCGGTGTGAACACCGTCCGCGGAGCTGCCCGGGGATCCGGGCCGCCGGCCAGGTTTCGGCCGAGGCCCGGGACCGGGCTCCCCTCGCTGGGATCCAGTTCCGCCCGGGCGGCGCCCCGCTGGGACCGGCTGCAGGTCCGGGGGTCCGCCAACGGTTTGCGCGCTGCAGGCGCTTCCCAGGTCGAGTTCCCCTAACGAGACGGTGGCTTCCCGCGCCGGCGCTCGGGGCGCCGAGAGGCCCGGTAGACCGGTGTGAGCACCGTCCGCGGAGCTGCCCGGGGATCCGGGCCGCCGCCCAGGTTTCGGCCGAGGCCCGGGATCGGGCTCACCTCGCTGGGATCCAGTTCCGCCCGGCCGGCGCCCCGATGGGACCGCCAACGGTTTGCGCGCTGGCGGCGCGCGACTGGGTACACCGGTGCCGCTACCGGTCGCGGGCGGCGCCGCGACGGGCGAGGTCCGTCACCGAGGCGCGGCGCTTCCCAGGCCGAGTTCCCGTAACGAGACGTTGGCTTCCCGCGCCGGCGCCCGGGCCCCCGAGAGGCCCGGTAGACCGGTGTGAACACCGTCCGCGGAGCTGCCCGGGGATCCGGGCCGCCGGCCAGGTTTCGGCCGAGGCCCGGGACCGGGCTCCCCTCGCTGGGATCCAGTTGCGCCCGGGCGGCGCCCCGCTGGGACCGGCTGCAGGTCCGGGGGTCCGCCAACGGTTTGCGCGCTGCAGGCGCTTCCCAGGTCGAGTTCCCCTAACGAGACGGTGGCTTCCCGCGCCGGCGCTCGGGGCGCCGAGAGGCCCGGTAGACCGGTGTGAGCACCGTCCGCGGAGCTGCCCGGGGATCCGGGCCGCCGCCCAGGTTTCGGCCGAGGCCCGGGATCGGGCTCACCTCGCTGGGATCCAGTTCCGCCCGGCCGGCGCCCCGATGGGACCGGCTGGAGGTCCGGGGGTCCGCCAACGGTTTGCGCGCTGGAGGCGCGCGATTGGGTACACCGGTGCCGCTACCGGTCGCGGGCGGCCCCGGGGCCCCGCGCCGGTCTGTCGGCGAGGCGCGGGGCTTCCCAGGTCGCGTTCCCCGAACGAGACGGTGGCTTCCCGCGCCGGCGCCCGGGGTCCGAGAGGCCGAGTGGACCGGTCCGACTAAAGTTCGCGAAGGGCCCCTGGGCCCCCAGCCGTCCCCGCGCCGACGCCCGAGGTCCGGCACCCAGGCCCGCGCCCGGATCC
>NC_091959.1:29165381-29167881 GCF_031021105.1 Erythrolamprus reginae | reverse complement strand
GATCTGACAAGTGGTCCGTCTTCGACACCAGACGCTTGTTTCTTCCTCACGCTCTCTAGCTCTATTTAGGTTCTATTTAATTAACAAAGCCATTTTGGATTCGTGGCTGGCCATGCCAGCGTAAGTTAAAGTTCATCGACGCAAACCCACGCCTGCCGGTGCAACCGCCGGGACCGATATGGGAAAGGGAGGGCTGGTTTCTTCACCGGTTCAGTCACCTAGGAGACGAGCCGCTGTGTCAGGACCCTTTTTTCCCCCTTCCCGACCCGCTAGTATTTCGAGCCATTTTTTTTTAGTGGCCAAGGATGGATATTTCCCCCCACCGGCTATAATGTAGAGAGGAAACATTTTCCATCCGGTATCCAACCGGCCACATTCGCGATACTGTAGCATCGCCGACGTAAAAGAAACTCGAAACAAAATGGGAAATTATCCAACTTCAACTAACTTCACATTGCGGCCCCTTGTCCTTGTGTTCACTTTCCTATCAGAAACGCTTCCCTCCCGAACCTTATATCCAGGTTACAACCAGCCCAGGAGAACAGACTTCCAACGCACTCAATATCCTGATTCGCAACGCTCTCAATCTGCGGCAGGCGCAGAAGCTCCAGCAACTCCGACAGATCATCTCAACGAGGTTCCAGAAGTGAACCACGTCCTTCCGTCGGTTCTTTGGTCCCGAACAACGTTCCACAGTCAGATCCAGAGCATGACATCCGACGTTTATGGACTTTAGATAGCGGAGCCGCTTTTCACGTTACTTGCCAAAGAGAACTTTTCACAGAACTACGTAAGACTGACATAAAAGAACTACATTCAGGGTCAAATCACCTATGCAAAGTTGAAGGAGAAGGGAAACTGCTTACGTAAAAGAATTAGACCAAACGATTCCACGTGTTCTATACATTCCGGAAGCTGCAAGTAACTTACTCAGTATGTATCATCTAAACGAAGACTTATGCTCTTAGAAAAAGAACTCCACGTTATCAAGAACGAGACAGTTGTTGCTCGTGCTTTTCCAATTAGAGGTGTTTACTACTTAAAGGCAAAACCCCAGATGAAAATTGAAGCAAGTATAAAAGTTCCAAGGTGCAGAGAGAGAGAGAGAGAGAGAGAGAGAGAGAGAGAGAGCCAAACCTGTTGCTACTGCAGAAACGAAGGCTCCTAGAGCCGATGAAGTTCAAAAGGTTGATCAAAGAACCAACCTGAGGTTCCGCATAACGTTGCAAACGTTAAACCTGTACTGACTAACTACTAATCTTTTCATTCCAGATGTGTTCACCGTTGGCATCGTCGTTTGGGCCATGCATCCTTTGCAGTTTTATCCAAGATGCCTGAATTTGTCAATGGTTGATAGTAGTAGTTGCGAAATTTACTTGGATTGTTCCGTTGGTATCCAAAGCAGCCCCTATTGGCAAACGTGCCACACGTTTGTGTGCACGGATTATTATTATTATTATTTTTTCGGGGGGGAGGGGGGGCTCATACCGACATTGTCGGTCCATTTCGACCTACTAAAGGTAATTTTCAAGTATTTCTTAACTATGCTTGATAATTATCCTAGATACGGTTTTGCGTATGTAACGAAACAAAAATCCTCTGGCCTTTCAGATCTTCGAAGACTTTGCTGCACACGTCTTCAATCGATCCCCATTGGGAGATCGTGGTGGAGAATTCATGTCTCAGCAATGGCAAGGATGGATGGAGACGAAATGGAATCCGTCACCAAACCTCAACACCTTACACTCCAAGCCACAGAGAGAGAGAGACAGAGACAGACAGGCGGACAGGGGGCTGGGGGGGCGGGAGCTGTACAGGCCAGGCTTCCGTCAGCGCTTGGCTCAGGCCGGTAGACCGGGGCCACTACCGCGCAACGACGGCACCCGCGGCCCGCGCTGGGATCGGCCGGGTAGACCGGTTCGCGGACGGTCCCACAACGCGGCACGTGCTCCCCGCGACGGGTACGAACGAGACGCCGTCTTCCCGCGCCGGCCGCCGGGTCGGAGAGGCCCGGTAGACCGGAACGACTACCGTCCGCGCACGGCCCCGGGGCCCCGCGCCGTCACAGAGTCGACGGGCAGGGTCCGCCGGCGCCGCCCAGGCCGCGTTCCCGTTCCGCGCGCCCGTGCGGGGTCCCCGAACGAGAGGCCGCCTTCCCGCGCCGGCGGCCGGGGTCGGAGAGGCCCGGTAGACCGGTCCGAATACCGTCCGAGGAGTTTCCCGGGGGCCCGCTGGGACCGAGTGGAGGTCCGAGGTCGGCGAACGGTATCCCCGCTCAAGGGGCACGACTGGGATAGGCCCGGTAGACCGGTACGCCTACCGTTCGCGGACGGCCCCGAGCTGCCAAACCGAGGCCGTTGATCCAGACGCCGCGTCGCGGCCGAGGTCCCCGAACTAGACGCTTGCTTGGCGCGCAGGCGCACGGGGTCGGAGAGGCCCGGTAGACCGGTGTGAGCACCGTCCGCGGAGCTTCCCGGGGACCCGGGGCCGCCGGCCAGGT